>NC_041382.1:420017440-420026747 GCF_002162155.2 Triticum dicoccoides
GGACACGTTCGGCCCGGCAGACTTTGTCCGGCGGCGGCGGATCTAGGGTTAGGGGGGAGAGGATCCGGGAATTTCGTGGAGGGGTCTATATATAGGCATAGAGGGAGCTAGGAGAGTCCAAATGAGGTGCGGTTTTCGGCCACGCGATCATGATCGAACGGTCTAGGACATGGAGCATAGTTTGGTGGGTTTTGGGCCAAATTGGAGGGGTGTTGGGCTGCAACACACACGAGGCCTTTTTGGTCTCTCGGTTAACCGTTGGAGTATCAAACGAAGTCCAAATGGTATGAAACTTGATAGGCGGTCTACCGGTAATAAACCAAGGCTGCTTGGCAAGTCTCGGTCCAATCCGGAAATGTTTAATCCCCACACACGAAAGAAAGCTAGAAATGACCACCGGAGGAGAACGAAGCGCCGGAATGCAAAACGGACAACGGGGAAAATGCTCGAATGCATGAGACGAACACGTATGCAAATGCAATGCACATGATGACATGATATGAGATGCATGACAACGACAACAACACACAAAGGCAAAACCCGAACCCGAGAAAATAAAATAACTTAACGCCGGAAACGGCAAGAGTTGGAGTACAAATAGGGAAAGTTACATCCAGGGTGTTACAACACTCCACCACTACGAAAGGATCTCCTGCCGAGATCTAGGACTGAAAGAACACCGGGTACTCAGAACGGAGGTGATCCTCGCGTTCCCAGGTAGCTTCACGGTCGGAATGGTGTGACCACTTGACTTTGAGAAATTTGATTGACTTGCTGTTAGTCTTGCGTTCAGTCTCTTCAAGAATAGCAACTGGGTGCTCACGATAAAAGAGATCTTCTTGGAGCTCAATGTCCTCGAAGTTGACGGTGCGGTCAGGAGTCTTGAAGCACTTTCGAAGCTGAGAGACATGGAACACGTCATGAACATTTGCAAAGTTTGAAGGAAGCTCGAGTTGATAGGCGAGGTCGCCTCTCTTGCTGACAATCTTGAAAGGTCCCACGTATCTAGGGGCAAGCTTCCCTTTGATACCGAAGCGACGAGTAGCTTTCATAGGAGAGACACGGAGGTAAACATGATCTCCGATCTTGAAAGCCAAATCACGGTGCTTACTATCATAGTAGCTCTTCTGGCGGGATTGGGCTGCTTTGAGGTTATCACGAATGACTTTGCACATTTCTTCTGCTTCTATGATTAAGTCATTACCCAAAAGCTGACGTTCGCCGGTTTCAGACCAGTTGAGAGGGGTACGACACTTCCTGCCATACAGAATTTCAAATGGGGCCTTGCCCGAACTTGCTTGAAAACTGTTGTTGTAGGAGAATTCAGCATAAGGAAGACAATCCTCCCACTTCATGCCGAAGGAGATCACACAAGCCCTGAGCATATCTTCAAGAATCTGGTTGACACGCTCGACTTGACCGCTTGTTTGAGGATGGAAAGCTGTGCTGAAGCGGATGTTGGTGCCCATGGCCTTCTGAAAAGAATCCCAAAACTTTGAGGTAAAGATGCTGCCACGGTCTGAAGAGATCACTTGTGGAATACCGTGCAGAGAGACAATACAAGAGGTATAGAGTTCCGCCAATTGAGCTGCAGTGATCGACTCTTTGATAGGCAGAAAGTGAGCCACTTTAGTGAGTTTGTCGATGACAACAAATATAACATCATTGCCACGCTTGGACTTTGGAAACCCAGTCACGAAGTCCATTTCAATGTGGTCAAACTTCCATTCTGGAATGGCAAGAGGTTGGAGGAGACCTGCTGGCCTTTGGTGTTCTGCCTTCACTCTTCTGCAGACTTCACATTCATTCACGAATTTAGCGATCTCGCGCTTCATTCGAGTCCACCAATAAGCTTGCTTAAGGTCATGATACATCTTCGTGCTCCCAGGGTGGATGGAGAGGAGAGAATTGTGGGCCTCGTTCATGATCACTTTACGGAGGTCACCTTTGGGTACAACAATACGATCCTCGAAGAAGAGAGTGTCCTTGTCATCAAGGCGGTAGCACTTGTACTTGGAGTGACTCTTGGCAATCCCAATCTTCACCTTTTCACCATAGCATCAAGAAGCTGGGCTTGGCGAATCTGGTCTTCTAAGGTAGGAGAGACTTGAAGGTTGGCGAGGAAACCTTGAGGAACAACTTGCAGATTAAGCTTGCGGAAAGCTTCACAAAGCTCGGGTTGATAAGGCTTGAGAATAAGACTGTTGCAGTAAGCCTTCCTGCTCAAAGCGTCAGCAATCACATTGGCCTTGCCTGGAGTATACTCGATACTCGGATTATACTCTTGAATCATTTCGACCCATCGAGTTTGCCTGAGGTTGAGATTAGGCTGAGTGAAGATGTACTTGAGACTCTTGTGATCAGTGAAAATGTCCACTTTTCTTCCCAATAGAAGATGTCTCCAAGTCAAAAGAGCGTGCACAACTACCGCCAACTCGAGATCATGAGTGGGGTAGTTCTTCTCATTAGGCTTCAACTGACGAGATGTATAAGCAACAACTTTCTTCTCTTGCATAAATACTGCGCCAAGACCTTGGAGAGAGGCATCACAAAAGACCTCGTATGGCTTGGATTCATCAGGTGGAGTTAGAACTGGAGCAGCGGTCAACTTCTGTTTCAAAGTGTTGAAAGCAATCGCACTCCCGAGACCAAACGTACTTGACGTGCTTTTGAAGAAGATTAGAGAGAGGATTCACGATCTTAGAAAAGTTTTCAACGAATCTTCGGCAATAGCTTGCGAGACCGAGAAAATTGCGGAGTTGCTTCATGTTCTGAGGAGGTTCCCAATTCACAATTGCAGATACCTTCTCAGGATTCACGGCAATGCCCTTGGCAGAGATGATATGACCAAGATAAAGAACCTCATCAAGCCAAAATTCACACTTGGAGAACTTGGCGTAGAATTGATGTTCCCTGAGCTTATCAAGAACCAAATGCAAGTGCTTGGCATGATCTTCCTTATTCTTCGAGAAAACCAAAATGTCGTCGAGATAGACCAAAACGAAGTCATTGGTGTAGGCGTTGAAGATGAAGTTCATCATGCGAGAGAACGTCGGAGGAGCATTGGCGAGGCCAAAAGACATGACAGTGTATTCATATGAACCAAAGCTTGTTCTGAAAGCAGTCTTGGGAATATCTTCTTCCCGAATGCGAATCTGGTGATAACCCATACGGAGATCAAGCTTGGAAAATACTTGGGCACCTTTGAGTTGTTCGAACAGCTCATTGATGTTGGGAAGTGGGTATTTGTCCTTGATGGTCTTCTTGTTCACTGGACGGTAATCAACACAAAGTCGGTCCATCCTTCTTCTTCACAAAAAGAACACCACAACCCCACGGAGAAGAACTAGGCCGGATGAGACCCATTTTTTCTTGCTCATCGAGTTGCTTCTTTAGCTCCTTCAACTCTTCAGGTCCGAGCTTGTAAGGACGTTTGCACACAGGTTTCGTGCCAGGCTCAAGATCAATAACGAATTCAACTGGCCGGTGCGGAGGCATTCCTGGGAGCTCTTCTGGAAAGACGTCTTGATATTTGCAAACGACTGGAATTTGAGAGATGGCATCCAATTCACCCTTCTCATTGAGAGAAAACATACGGATAGTATTATCCCGAGCGGCAAAGACAATTACATCCTCAGACGAATGAGTCAATTGAATCTGCCTGGCAGCACAATCAAGATGTGCCTTGTGCTTAGAAAGCCAATCCATTCCGAGAATAAGATCAATATCCGAGTTACCAAGAACAATTGGGGAAGAAAGGAACTTGTAGTCACCCAATGTGATAGTAACCTCAGGGACGCAGGTGTTAGCTGTCATCTGCTTGCCCGGTGACACAATTTGTAAGGAACTTTGCAGATACTGATAATCACACTCATACTTTGATGCAAAAGGTTTAGAAATGAAGCAATGCGATGCACCCGTGTCAAAAAGAACTTTTGCAGGAATATCATTAACAGGAAGGTTACCCATGATCACATCTGACGAGTCCTCTGCCTGAGCTGCATTCACCATATTGACCTTGGCGAACTTGGGGTTATGCTTGACCACAGTTGTACTTGTCGATCTGACAGGAGGAGGAGGAGGAAGACGCCTCTGGTTTAGACACTTGTTGGCATAGTGACCCTTCTGTTGGCACTTGTTGCACATGACCTCTGAAAGCGGACGGTGATACGGAGCACTCGATCTTGGAGCTTGAGACGAAGTCTTGTTCTGAAATCCAGGGTTGGGTGGGTGGGAAGAACCACTGCCACCTTTGCTCTTCTACTGATACGGCTGACGGAACGGAGGAGAAGCCAAAACTTCTGCTGCTTGGCCACTTGAGTAGAGGAAGAAGGAGTAACATCTCTGACTCGCTTCTTGGAAGCATCACACCTCAACTGAGCAGCCTCTTGCTTCAGTGCCATGTTGTAGAACTCATCGTATCTCAAGGGCTCAAAGAGAACAAGAGCGAGCTGAATATCTTCTCTGAGACCACCCCTGAACTGATATATCATGCTCTTCTCATCAGGGACGTCCTGCTTGGCAAAGCGAGCGAGCTTCTGGAACAACTTGTTGTAGTCATAGACAGACAAAGAGCCTTGCTTCAGATTGCAGAATTCCTCACGCTTGCTTTCAACCACGCTCTACGGAATATGATGAGCTCGGAAATCTCGATGGAAATCATCCCAAGTGATAACACGTCCACCTCTGGAGTCCTTGTACTGCTGGAACCATTCTGCAGCTTGATCTTTGAGTTGGAAGGAAGCGAACTTAACAAAGTCCTCAAGCCTGACGTTACTGCACTCGAAATGCTTGCATAGGTCCACAAGCCAATCGTCAGCATCGGTTGCCTCAACACAATTGCTGAAAGTCTTTGGCCCGTTAGCAAGGAACTGGTTGAGTGTAGCAAAGTGACTCTGATTGCTGCCTTGATTCCCTTGACTACCTTGATTGCGCTCTTGAAGAATTTGCATGATCAGCTGTGTGTTTGCATTGGTTGCGGCCATCACAGCTTGCCATGCCTCCGGAGGAGGTGGAGGTGGTGGCGGATCAGGATTCGGAGTCGTGCGCGTTGGAGGAGCCATCCTGAAGAGGTTGACCACCATTAGCACATTGACAGATAAATATTGAAGTTGAATCCAACGGAATGAAAATTGCAACATATAGTCTTCACATCCGAACAAAATGTACGAATGCATTCCTCTTGAAATGGTCACATATCCATAAATTGAGAAGCCACGTAGAATTAAGGTAGAGAAATAAATCAACAAGGTACGGATCAAGAACGAATAATAGGTAAGAAATCCCAATCTCAAACCAATATCCGTGGAAGAAAAACTAGAGCTACTAGAATTCCCACCTATGAAACTCCCTAACCTTTCCGGTTATGCAATCAGGTGTTGGGGATACAGGGGAAGCATAATATATCACCCAAACTAGCAAATCCTACATCCAGCTGTATCCATCCTTCAACACATAACCAAGAAACCTTCGGAAACCATCTACCTCAACCTTCAAAAAACATCCGTTATACAAGTTATGGCGATACTCCCGAACTCCCGCCCCAGTACTGGGTGGTGTCGAGGTTATCTCACCAACGAACTGCATAAAAGAGATTTTCGATGTCGGCGTACTAAACTCAGGTATTCCAGAACTGCAACGATAAAATTATGATGACAACACCTCAGAGCTCAACTCCCCGGGACACTTCCACTAAACCCCTGACAGGAGGCACCAAGACAATGTTCTCATCATAAAACTATCGGAACGATTCCAAGATACCCGCGTGATCCTAAAAAAAAAATTAGTGAAATTTGAGAAGAGAAGAGTCAAAACTCTATGTCAGGATGCCTTACAAGAGCGATGAGGAGACTGGGAAGTAAAAAGAATTCCTAAACTCTCCGATATATAATTCCTAAATGACTCAAAACATTTTTCTAGACACAACTCGGCCGCTAAAAACGATCAAGCAATGGGGCTCCTAAGGTCGGGGAAGGCTCCGATTACCAACTTGTAACACCCTCGATGCGACTATAGCTCCCACGTGTCGAGGCACGATTTAGAGGCATAATCGCATTGAAGGCATATGTCGCAAATTAGGCAATCTTCACAACATCCCATGCAATATGATAATAAAAAGGAAGATAACAAAAGTTGGCTTACACTCGCCACGTCAAACAAGTACATAAATAACATTACTTATCCAAACACTCATGGCCCGACTACGGCGCCAAAACAAAAGATAACCCAACATGCGACAATGGTCCCAATCAACCCCAACTGGGCACCACTACTGATCATCGGGAAAGGAAACGTAGTATCGTTGAGAGTCTTCGTCGAACTCCCACTTGAGCTCATACGCGTCTCCTGGAGCGGAATCATCAGGCCCTGCATCTGGTGTAATAGTAATCTATGAGCCACAGGGACTCAGCAATCTCGCACCCTCGCGATCAAGACTATTTAAGCTTATAGGTAAGGCTAGGGTAAATATAAGTGGAGCTGCAGCAAGCGACTAGCAAGTATGGTGGCTAACTTATTCGCAAAAGAGAGCGAGAAGAGGAGGCAAAGCACGAGCGAGAAACTAGAGAGCAACCTGTGCAAACATTACTCCAACACCGTGTCCACTTCCCTGACTCCGCCGAGAAGAGGCCATCACGGTAACACACTCGATTGATTCATTTTTAATTATTAAGGTTCAAGTTATCTACAACCGGACATTAACAAATTCCCATCTGCCCATAACCACGGGCACGACTTTCGAAAGTTCAATCCCTGCAGGGGAGTCCCAACTTAGCCCATGACAAGCTCTCATGGTCAACGAAGGAATAGACCTCCTCCCAAGACGCTCCGATCAGACTCGATATCTCGGTAATTCAAGACACTTCGACAGGTTAAAACAAGACCAGCAACACCGCCCGAATGTGCCGACAAATCCCGATAGGAGCTGCACATATCTCTTTCTCAGGGCACACTCAGATGAGCGCTCCATACAACTAAAACCAAACCTCGAGTTTCCCCAAGGGGGTGCTGCACAGGACTCTAGTTTGGACCAACACTCAGAGGAGCACTGGCCCGGGGGGGTTTAAAATAAGATGACCCGCGGGCTCCGGAAACCCGAGTGAAAAAGAGGCTAGGTGGCAAATGGTAAGACCAATGTTGGGCATTGCTGGAAAAGCTTTAATCAAGGCGAAATATCAAGGGGTTCCCATTATAACCCAACCGCGTAAGGAACGCAAAATCCGGGAACATAACACCGATATGACGGAAACTAGGGCGACAAGAGTGGAACAAAACACTAGGCGAGAGGCCGAGCCTTCCACCCTTTACCAAGTGTATAGATGCATTAACATAACAAGATAATATAATGATATCCCAACAAGTAAATAAATGTTTCAACAAGGAACGGCCTCCAATCTTCACCTGCAACTAGCAACGCTATAAGAGGGGCTGGGCAAAGCGGTAACATAGCCAATCAACGGTTTGCTAGGACATGGTGGGTTAGAGGTTTGATATGGCAATTTGGGAGGCTTGCAAGAAAGTGGTAGCCATCGTAGCAATGGCATAGCAAAAGAGCGAGCAAACTGGCATAGCAAAAGAGCGAGGAAACTAGCATAGCAAAGATAGTAGTGATTTCGAGGGTATGATCATATTGCCTGCACAGTTGTCAGAGTTGACTGGATCCTCAAAAGCAAACTCAAAGGGCTCCTCGTTAGCGAACTCGTCTCCCGGCTCTACCCAAACAAGACAAACAAGCAACAAGGATACAATCAACCACGTGCAAGAACAAGCAATAGGATGAAATGATGATATGCTATGCGGGATGCGATGCGGGATGCAAAATGCAAGATATGACAGGAAATGCATGAACCTGGCCCCAACTTGGAAATCCAAGTGTTCCACTAGAAAGAAGAGATGAAATCGCTTTAAAACGATATAAAGAACGCCGGAATCGGAGTTACGGTTTGGAAATGGCAAGCGATTCAAATATGACACCGGTCTGCGATTTACAGCAAGTAGGCATCTAAATGCAATGAGATGAACATGCTACAGCATTCAAACATGGCATCAAAATACATGGCAGGGAAGCATTCAAGATTCTTAACAAAAGTCTAGCACTGAGCTACGGCCAATTCATCCATTAGGAGGTTCAAACAAGCATGGCAAAAACGCAAATGGTAAAACAGATCTCAGACTTAGTGAAATTAACACTTGTCTGGAATTTCAGATCATATAGCCCTTCGGAGCAACAAAACAACATGCTACAGGACCTGAACATGACAAAGAAAGACATGGCATGGAGCTACTCAAAGATCTTAACAAAAGTCCCTTAGTGACCTTGAGCCAAAAGGGATCACAAAATATAATAACAAGCACATGAACATAGCAAAAACATAATCAGTTTTCAGACTTAGTGAAAACTGGGGCATGCTGAAACATAACTCACGAAGGCATGTTTACGAGCTCGATGCACTCACTACGGTGCAAGTCATGGCAAGACAAGCATACATCTCTTAAGAAGGCACAAAATGCAAGCTAGACATGGCAAGAACAATGGCATAGCATGCACGGATCAACTACAATAACATCAGCAAATCGCAAACAAGTTGACGATCTGCCCAGATTCGCAACGAAGCAAAAGTAGAGCTCGATTGACTCAAGCGAAGGTGCTCCATAATTGCAAACAAAGACATGGATGGATAGAGCACTGCAATATTAACAAAATGCCTTACTGATCATCCTCAAAAGAGGCACGGATCACTAGGAAACAACATGAACATATGGCATCATGAGATAAACAATCCCAGGACTTAGTGAAATCACTAAGTCCCTGAAAACAGAATTAGCAAGTGCACCACTTTGCAAGCTTGCACAAGTCACCACACCCATCCTAAAAATACATGGGTTGCACCTCTGGAAAGATGACAAAACCCTTAACAAAACATATGAAGAACTCACGGGCATATCATGCACACATTAATCATGGCAAAAATGACAAAAGTGCTAAACGGAGTAACAAATCAGACAATTAACTCAAGTAGCCCTCTTCTAACAGCATTTCGGGCATCAAGATGAGCTCAAATGAAAATGATGCAATGGAATGAAATGATATACTCTCTGAGATGTACATTTTGATATGCTATATGCCCAAATCGGAGCTACGGATGCAAAGTTACGGGGCCCCGAACAGAGGCACTTGGATCTGCAATTTCGGGAGTTAGCAAAAAAAAAACACCTCCTAGGGTTACTGTAGCCGTCTCGGATCTGGATCGGGGCGCGCCTCCCGAGGCGACTCCGGCGAGCCTTGCCGGCAGGGAGGAGAAAGGGGGCC
>NC_041382.1:420027385-420031073 GCF_002162155.2 Triticum dicoccoides
CGCGGGGGCCCGGCTCGGGCCTGAGCGGGCCGGCGCGGGTGGCGGCGCGGCGATGTGGCGCGGCGGCGGCGGCCAGTAGGATGGCGACACATGGCGGCGGTGCTCGGGTCGGACACGTCCGGCCCGGCAGACTTTGTCCGGCGGCGGCGGATCTAGGGTTAGGGGGGAGAGTATCCGGGAATTTCGTGGAGGGGTCTATATATAGGCATAGAGGGACCTAGGAGAGTCCAAATGAGGTGCAGTTTTCGGCCACGCGATCGTAATCGAACGGTCTAGGACATGGAGCAGAGTTTGGTGGGTTTTGGGCCAAATTGGAGGGGTGTTGGGCTGCAACACACACGAGGCCTTTTCGGTCCCTCGGTTAACCGTTGGAGTATCAAACGAAGTCCAAATGGTACGAAACTTGACAAGCGGTCTACCGGTAATAAACCAAGGCCGCTTGGCAAGTCTCGGTCCAATCCGGAAATGTTTAATCCCCACACACGAAAGAAAGCTAGAAATGACCACCGGAGGAGAACGAAGCGCCGGAATGCAAAATGGACAACGGGGAAAATGCTCAAATGCATGAGACGAACACGTATGCAAATGCAATGCACATGATGACATGATATGAGATGCATGACAACGACAACAACACACGGAGGAAAAACCCGAACCCGAGAAAATAAAATAACTTAACGCCGGAAACGGTAAGAGTTGGAGTACAAATAGGGAAAGTTACATCCGGGTGTTACAAGGCACCTCCAGTGTAGTAGGAGTCATGGGATCCTTCGTCTGGTCGCAGCAATCGAGTATAGAAAGGGGAAAAGAGGGAGCAAAGCAACCGTGAGTACTCATCCAAAGTACTCGCAAGCAAGGAGCTACACTTCATATGTTTGCATTGGTATCAAATGGAAAAGGGGTATCATATGTGGACTGAACTGCAGAATGCTGGAATAAGAGGGGGATAGCTAGTCCTATCGAAGACTACGCTTCTAGTAACCTCCATCTTGCAGCATGAGGAGAGTAGATGGTAAGTTCACCAAGTATCATCGCATAGCATAATCCTAACCGATGATCCTCCCCTCGTTGCCCTGTGAGAGAGCGATCACCGGTTGTATCTGGCACTTGGAAGGGTGTGTTTTATTAAGTATCCGGTTTTAGTTATCATAAGGTCAAGGTACAACTCCAAGTTGTCCTGTTACTGAAGATCACGGCTATTCGAATAGATTAACTTCCCTGCAGGGGTGCACCACATTTCCCAACACGCTCGATCCCCTTTATCGGGACACACTTTCCTGGGTCATGCCCAGCCTCGGAAGATCAACACATCGCAGCCCTACCTAGGCACAATAGAGAGGTCAGCATGCCGGTCTAAATCCTATGGCGTAGGGGTCTGGGCCCATAACCTGTTGCACACCTGCACGTTGCGAACGCGGCCGGTAAGCAGACCTAGCCTCCCTAATACAAGAGCAGGCGTTCCAGTCCAATCCGGTGCTCCCCGCTCAGTCGCTGACGTCACGAAGGCTTCGACTGATACCACGACGTTGAGTGCCCATAACTATTCCCGCGTAGTTGGTTAGTGCGTATAGGCTAGTGGCCAGACTCAGATCAAATACCCAGATCTCGTTAAGCGTGTTATTTTGAAATAACCACGGTCGCCGACCAGGGCCAGGCCCACCTTTCTCCTAGACGGTCTCAACCTGCCCTGTCGCTCCGCCACAAAGATCCACACAGAGGGTCGTCGGCAAAGTATGTCCCTTCAGCCCCCAATTAGTAAATCACTTGCGGGTACTCTACGAGCCGTCCCGACTTTAGTCAACACCTGTATAGTATGTATTCTTTATATAAGTATATACCCGTGATCACCTCCAGAGTGATCACGGCCTGATATTATAGCATGGCAAACGGACAAGAATGTAGGGCCACTGATGGAATAATAGCGTCCTATACTAAGCATTTAGGATTGTAGGTAAAGGTAACAACAGTTGTAGCAACAATGACAAGCTATGCATCAGGATAGGATTAACGGAAAGCGGTAACATGCTACACTACTATAATGCAAGCAGTATAGAGAAGAGTAGGCAATATCTGCTGATCAAGGGGGGGCTTGCATGGTTGCTCTGGCAAGAGAGAGGCGTTGTCAACAACGTAGTCAGACAGGGCACCAGCAGCAGCGTCAGCCTCGTAGTCTACCGGAGAGAAGAGGGGGGAACAAACAATGAATATAATGCAAACAGATGCATAACAATGCATGACTTGTCAAGTAGCAGTGCTAGGTGTGCCCTAACGCAGTATGATGTGACACCGGTGAATGGGGGAAACATCTGGGAAATATCCCCGGTGCTTTGTGTTTCCGGACAGATGAATGAGAGGGGGAAAGTTGCGTGTTCTCTATGCTAGGGGTGCATGGCGGACGAACGGGCTGCATATCCGGATTCGTCTCGTCGTTCTGAGCAACTTTCATGTACAAAGTTTTTCCATCCGAGCTATGGTTTATTTTATATTGATTTTAAAAGATTTAAATCATTTTTAGAATTCATTTAATTCAACATTGTCCATAATAGTGTTTGCTGACGTCAGCATGACGTCAACAGTCAACAGAGGTTGACTGGTCAACCTGACATGTGGGTCCCACCTATTAGTGACACTTTTTAATTATCCAGTTTTAGTTAATCTAAACAGGATTAGTTAGGGGTGGGCCCCACTGTCATTGACTGATTAATTAGTTAATTAACTAATAGTTTAATTAGTTTAGTTAATTGATTGGTTTAATTAATCAAAATTAATTTTGTTAATTAATTAACTAATATATTTTTTATTCTCTTTTTTATATCTTTTTTTAAAACGTTTTGGGGGGTGGGACCCCTTTGTCATAGGGCCATTGGGCCATAACGGGTTTGGGCGTTGCCCGGGCGGAGGCCAAACCCACCCGGGTGCGGGATGACACCGGCGCGGTGCCACCAGCAGGGGCGCGGGCCGGCCGGAGCTGCCCCGGTCGCGGTGAGCAGAGGGGGCGGCGCGGCTAGGGCGGGCGCGCGGAGAGGGGAAGCAGGGAGGCCCTGGCGGAGGGAGAGCAGCGGCAGGGGCGACCAAGGCACGTCCACGGCAGGGCTCATAGAGGCGGGCGCCGCCAACGAGCGGCTGGGTGTAGCGGGGAACGACGCGGGTGCGTGCGAGGGGGCAACGGGGCGCGACGGTGCGGTGAGCAGAGGCGCGCGGTGACAGGGGAGCAAGGGGTCCGCAGGCGCAGGCCAGTAGCAGCGGACGCCAGCCGACGAGCAGAGGCAGGCGGTGGGCAAGGTCATGGCCACGCGGGCCGATGGCCTCAGCGAGCAGCGACGCGACTAGCGGGAGCAAGGCGCAAGCGGCGGCTGCGACGGGCGACAGAGAGCATGCAGGGGAGGAGGCGTGGCCCCGACGGTAAGGTGAGCAGCGGGGCCGGGCGGAGCAGGGTGCGGCTGGCGCGGGGCTCAGGGGGAAAGCAACGTGCGCGGGCGGCAAAGGCGATGCGGTTGCGGGGCTGGCGAGCGAGGGTGCGTGCGAGTCGGCGCCAGTGAGCGCGGTGAGTGTGCACCGCGCGAGAGTGGGGCGGCGGTGACCGTGGCGACGAGCGCGTACAGAGGAGGAGGAGGAGGGAGGTGGCGGCTCGCAGGGGAGGGGGAGAGGCATGGCAGCGGGCTCAGGGGCGACCCATGGGGAGGAGGAC
>NC_041382.1:420031317-420060061 GCF_002162155.2 Triticum dicoccoides
CGGCGGCGGGGTCGATGTGCGAAGCGGTCGACGCAGCGAGATTGAGCCCCTCCCCGATCCAGATGGAATCGAGAGGGGAGGGGAGAGACATGGGTGAGTGGGGGGGATTGTGCGGTCGGGGTAGGGTTTGACTAGAGTGGGGGGTTATGGAGAGTGGGGTGGGGCGTGGCTAGGCCGGCCCGGTTGGCCCGGTGGCCAGCTGGGCCATGGCCCAGCAGGGGGTTTCCTTCTTTCTTTCTTTTTTGTTTTGTTTTGTTTTTCTCTTTTTCTGTTTTAATTTTATATTTTAAATACCTTAGTTTTATAAAATACATTAGTTGTACCTAAATTAGAATTAACAAATATGCCACCACCACAATTAACTTGGCACCTAAAATAAAATAGTTTGTGATCGCTTAATATTTTAAAAGCTTTTAAATAATTGGTTTTGTTACTGTTTAGTTCATTTTAGAGTTTTAAAACACTTTATAAAAGTGGGGTTTCTTCACCACAATTACCTTTGCATTATTTGGCACAACTCGAACATTTTAATTTTAAAGTTTGAAAACTGTTGTTGTTTGCCTTTAATTTAATTTTGAATTTGAATCAGTTTTGAACTAACCCGAGATTAACTCCAGTGACAGAAGTGACGTGGCATCATTAGCAAGGAATTACTGCTGTCTAATTACCCGGGCGTCACAAAAGGTCTTCTGCCTTGTATCTTCACGGCCCATATCAAATAGCCCGGACACCCAAGGACCCCTTAGTCCAGGACTCCCTCGGTAGCCCCTGAACCAGTCTTCAATGAGGATGTATTCGGCTCTTTCATTGTCTTCGGCATTGGAAGGCGGGTTCCTCCTCTGAATACTCCAAAGCAGTCTTCTGAACAAGAGAACTGAATCCGGCTCTGTATAATAGTTACAACCCCCAACCACAGGGGCAAAATACTCAAACAAAATAAGTCATGTCTACTGACAGGTTTTTTTGGTGAGATGTTATGTCTGGCCCCCTATTATCATTTTGAACCGTTTTTTGGCCTCCCACTTCATTTTTCGAGGCGCGGCCTCCATTGACACGTCTTATGAAAGCAGAGATCGTGCCCCCTTATTACGCGATTTTCATCAATACGGGTTTGGGTAATCCAACTGTGCCGTTCGCACGACCCCTTGGGAATAGGCGAGTTATAAGGCTAGTGGGGGCGCTTGATATTCACTGCCTACATAAGCAGATAAAGATCCATCTTTTACCCCACACCTTCTTCCTTCCTTAGCCTTCCCGTTCTTGAGCTCCAGCGCCCAAGCTTTCAGCCCTTTCCACCGCCCGACGCCTCCTACCATGGCCGGATCCGGCTCACAGGGAAAGTGGATGGCCTCCTCCGTCACGGAGAGGAACGTCAAGGAACTCCGGGAAGCGGGGTACCTCGCCACGAACATTGTGCATCGGCTCCCCACCAAAAATTAGATTATCCCTACTTCGGAGCCCAATGAGAGGGTGGTATTTATCCCCACTTCCTCTGTGGACTAGGGTTTCCCCTCCACCCTTTCGTCTGTGGCCTCATGTTATATTACGGGCTAGATTTCCACGATCTAGCCCCAAATTCCTTCCTCCACATTTCGGCGTCCATCGTCATGTGCAAGGCGCTCCTCTACATTCCCCCCACTTTGGCCTATGGCTTAAGGTGTTCAATGTGATGCTGAAAGTGGTCAAGGGGCAACATGCGGACTACGGTGGAGACATGGTGAGCAATCTGCCCAATGTCACCTGGCCCAAAGGGGCCTTTGTGGGAACCGTGAAGGGATGGCAACAGGAGTGGTTCTACATCACCAAACCTCGCGGTGCCACATGGGCAGCCACTCTTGAGTTCAAGTCCGGACTGCCAATGCGGCTCATGTCGTGGATTAACAAAGGTCTGGATTGGCCGTCGTCTGACGAGGTGATGATGCTGCCGAAGAGCATCAAGAATATGATGGAGAAGAACACCAGTCTTGCTGATGTGATCTAGGTGATGCTTTTTCGCCGGATTCTCCCCTGCCAGAGCCGGCCTCTCCATATGTGGGAGTTCAATCCGGCTGGCCCTCGGACCCTGTAGCGGTTCTTTGGCACGACACACGAAGAGATCTAGAAGCTGCTTTTCAAGGCCCAGAAGTCGTGGCCAGAGACGACTGAAGACATCGGTCTCGACTGTGCTCATCCGGCCACCCTAGTAAGTTTTTTGATTTCCGAACATAACTTCAACTCGTAGACCAAAGGGTACACTTAGTCTTCCATTCTCTCCTTAGGGCTGGACAAAGAAGGCGGAACGGATCAAGTGTCCGGCTCCGCTACCTGAAGAGCCAGCCATTCCCCTGTTAATGAGGATGCTGGTCCCGGCGCCATACCAGGCGCCAGAGAATAATACCAAGAAGAAGGGCAAGGAGGCCAAAAGTGGCCTTCGCCGTAAAGGTATTTCAGACGCTTCATCCGGAGATATCGAAGCTCCCTCCTCCCATGAGGGAGATGAAGACGAAGAAGAGGAGGAGGAGAGAAATACTCTCCTTAAGGGGGGAAGAAGAAAAGGGCGTCTTCTGCGGACCTAGAGGTGGAGGCGTCTAAGAAGGGGAAGATCTCCCTTTTTGGCGATTCAGACTCGGATGCCGAAGCCATCCCCGAGTGGCGCCCCAGGTCAAAGCCCCTAGCCGCATCGTAAGCGCCCAAAAATACTATATATATATATATATATATATATATATATATATATATATATATATATATATATATATATATATATATATATATATCCGGCCTTCATGATTGCCATTTTAACACCTTTAAATTCCATGCTCAAGTCTGGCTCGAGATCTCCCCCAACAATCATCGTCTTCGGGGAACTCTCTGGCGTCGGAGATGGTGGAGAGCGAGACGCCTCCGCAGGCTTCTCCACCACATGTCGTGGATGACACCGAGGTGTTATCCCAAAGGACTTCTTCGGGCCAGGGAGAAGTGTGGAAGGCCGCCAAGACGGTGCCAGAGGGTAATGCCTTGGCCGCCGAGAGCATGGGGGGTACAACCCCCATGGAGACTGGCGAAGGGGGGCCAGACCAGTCCGATCCCTAGTAAAATACCACTCCGGAGACCCATACGGCTCCGGAGTAGAGCGAGCAACTCCCTTTGAAGGAGGGGGGAATGCCGACTTCACCGGCGACCTCCATCAATCCGGAGTCGCCGGACATTTTGGTAGAAGCACTTCGACGTGCTTCCGTCGTGGAGGAGCACTGTACCCTGATGGGTAGGGTGGTTGAGAAGGTTCAGTCCGCCAAAAGCAGACTGAAAAATGCCTTCACCATCCTATTAACAAGCTTCGGGGTATGTGATGTAGTATTTTTAGCGGCTTTGTATATGTAGAAAATATGCATGTGTATAGATAGTAGCCCATGAGACTCTGTTCGGCTTTTGCAAACAAGAGCCAGACAGAGGATCAAATAGTTATTCGCAGGAGATAATATACGTGTCTATGTTGATAAACATGCTTCACTATTGGCGGTAACTGCCCAGGCCATCGAAGTGTCCGAACTTAAGCAGAAGATGGAGCGGGCCGATTAAGAAGTCGTCCGCACTAACAAGCGATTTGAGGAATCGCAAGGTATGTTGGAAAAAATTATTGACGGACTTAAAGGAATATGGCAATACAAAGTCTAATCTCCTGTGTTGCTGATCATATTTTCAGATAGGGCGACCAAGGTCCAGGACCTGAAGAGCGCCCTTGCCCAAGCCAAGGAGCAGGCGCGGGTGAGCCAAGCGGCCGCTGACAAAGCGGCTTCAGATTTACAGGCCGAGCAGGTCACTCGTCGCAAGTATGAGGAGCGGGTGAAAGAAGTGGAGCAGGAGCTCCAAGATGCCGCCAACAAGTGTGAGGCCTTGGAGGAGAAAAACAAGGCCCAAGCGAACGATCTCACCTAGGATCTTCAAGAGGCCAAGGAGGCGGGGACCGAGTCCCGTGCGGCTCGCAAGGAGATCAAGCAAGCCAGACAGATAGCGGCTAGTAAGCCCTTTCTTTTACAGAGTATTTTTGGCGGTCGGAGATATGCCTTGCTTAATCGACTATGGAGTTCTCCAGACGCCTTTCGTGATCTTCAAAGGAGTGCGGCTGACGCCGCGCAATTCTTCCGGTCCCAGGAGGGAAACACCACGGAGAAGCTCCTCTGGTCCCAGTACCTAGCGCCAGAAAGGCCAGCGCTGCTAAACAACCAAATGATGTAGTTGGCCGAGCTGCATAGGATGTCCGGTTTGGCCATGAAGGACATCATAGTCCAGTTGTGGCCGGCCGGACCTGTTTCGAGCAGCTACTTTGGCCTAGTCAAGCGACTTAGCGATGCCTTGCCCCGAGTTGAGGCTATGAAGCGCTTGACGTGCATAGATGGTGTGCGGATGGCCTTTGCCCGCGTCAAGATGCACTAGGCGAAGATGAAGGCCGCCCATAGCCGTTGAGGGTCCACCCGAGGGCAAGGACTACCGCAAGCCAGAGCGATACTTCGAGGACGTCCTGGATGGTGCCTGTTTGATAGAGGGTCAATGCTCGAAGGACATTATGTTCGAATGAATGTACCTGAGCCGCCCAAACTTTGTATTAAGAAGCAAGGCTTTTTGTAATATACTTGTGCTTGTTTATCTCAAATTATTTTCCTCTCATGCGACCGTTTGTTGTATTTGAAAGTTTGCTAGTCGTCGGCTTCAGCCCCCACGTAGATACTACGGGGGTGTTCGGAATAGCACGTGACCACTCTTGTCCCAACATCTTAGTCCGTAAAGGAAGTGATCGTGCAACTGTCGGATCACGGGTTCCGGCAAACCCTTGAGGTTCGAACACTGGGGTGCGCGCGAAAGTTTTCTCCCTATCAATCCACGCCCTAGCTCTCTAAGATCTCGCAGATGAACTCAAGAACTCACAACACAGAAAGACAAAAGATTTATACTGGTTCGGGCCACCGTTGTGGTGTAATACCCAACTCCAGTGTGGTGGTGGTGGATTGCCTCTTGGGCTGATGAAGAACAGCTACAAGGGGGAGAACAGCCTCCTGAGGTTGAGGTGTTCTTGTGCTTGGTGGATTGGTGATCTGGTCGACCCTTACTTGTCTCTCGTTCCCTTGTGCTCTCTCTTTCTTTCTCTTCCTTTCTCACTGTGGTGGCTAGCTCTACTTATACATGCCCTGGTCCTCTCCCCAAATATTGAGCCTGAAGGGAGTCAAAAACGGCCAATTCAAAAGGGGACAGCTAGTACAAGTTATCCTGAGAAAAGGCGGTCTTCGCCTGCCAAAGGCTCTGGTGATGACGCCGTCTTGGGCTCCATGGTGACCTCCGTCCTACCGTACTTCTGGTCTTGGTCTCGTTGCACCAATATGGAAACCTTTGCCTGATGCCTCGGTACTCCGTGCCTGCGCTTGCCCCATTGGCACCAAAGAGGAAAAAACGACACTGCACGCGCTGGCACCTGCCTAGCACCCGCCTAGTCTCGATCATCATGGCTCACATCACGAGGACCTCGCGAGGTTTGCCCTGCCTTAATCTCTCCACCCCTTGCGAGCCTGCCTGGGGTGGCTGCTCCTGAGGAGGTCTTGCATCGTCTGCCTCGCGAGGCTTGGCCCCTCGCAAGGGTATTGAATGCCTTGTCGATGAAGATGGGCCATATAGACCTGCCAGCCCAGCCACACCGTGGGCCGCAAGCAGGAAAGTCTGAGGACCCCCGTTCCCAGGACACCAACAGTAGCCCCCGGGCCCAAGGCATGCTCAGGCTTGGCTTCGAGGCGAAGCCAAAGGGTCAAGCGCAGAGCATCGTGGGCCCTCAAAGCGTGCGACCTTGGTTGACACATGGCGGTTTAATGGACGCGAGCGTCTCCGCTTCCCCACGCTGCCCCGGCAACTGCCCGACTTGACAAGTCCCTGCGACATGGAAGGGATGCCATCATTACCTGTGATCATGGGGGTGCTGGTTACCCTTCTCCTGCTATAAATGGGGAGAGGGGCAGAGCCCCCATCACTCATCTCTTCCTCTTCCGCTCGCTTCTTCTTCCTCTGCTCCACCATCGACTCCAATGGCGCTGTCGAAGAGGTTCTCAGCCGCGGAGAAAGGAAAGGCCCTCGCGAAGGGCCCGTCTCTCCGACGCCTAAACGGGGACGTGGTCTCCCCCGCAAGCACACCTTGACTCCCAACGTAGCCCCTGCTCCCAGGGTGGCGCCGCTGTGCGTGGCGGGGGTCGATCCAGTCGTGTTAGCCCCGTCGATGAGGGGAGACGTGCCGTGGTCGCACGGCATCTGCGACCACGCTTCCACTCAGCAGAGGTGAAGCCGGAGTTCGTTGTCTGGTTGGTGGATCCGGCCGGCAACTGGCTCCAGCTTCCGTGCTTCTTCGCCAGCGAGCTGTCGGCCCCCGGTCCAGGCGGGCTCTGGCTGCAGGCGGACGGTTGCTGCAGTAGGGCCTCCTGGGTTGGGGTTGAAGTCTCCACTACGGGCAACATAGCTCTGGCTCGCGGTTGGCAGACGTTCGCCCGCGCGCGCGGCCTGGGCAAGCGGTGCACCCTCCACTTCAGGTATGACGGTGATGCGACCCTCTATATGAGGACGTTTGGGGAAGATGGTCGCCGCGCCGGGTGCTGCCCCGAGACGAACAACGACGAGGAGGTGCTCGGTCTCGAAGACGGCCACGATGAGGGTGAGCCTGCCGGTCGCGCCTCATCCAGCAACGATGGCTCTTCTCTTGGCGAAAGCTCCAGCAGTGGTGGCTATGACCAACCGCGCCCGCTTCGAAGGTGGTAGCGGGTCGTCTGATCGCCGCGCCTCTGTGAAGCGCGAGGAGGGGTCCGGCTGAGCTCGGGACGTCGCCGGAAGCCTACCCCCGTGGTTCTTTGCAACGCCGCTTTTCCTTTGTTCCTCTTTTCTTTCCTGCATCAAAATGAAACCAGTGTGGGCCCGAAGGGGCGTGTATAGAACTGTGATTCCTTAGTTATTATGCTATGCCTGTTATTTCTATGCTGTGTAGTTATTTCGTGCGGAGATATCTTAGCTTGGCGAGTTCGGGGCAACCTCTTCTTCGCGAGGCACTGTCTCCTCGTGCCCGTCTTGGCTTAGTGGTTGTTCAGGAACTGCAAAAACTTGTTCGGAAGCTCGCTAGGAGACTTATCGTTCACCCGAGCCTTGACCCAGCGCTTCATATCGCGGTGCCCAGGGGGCACGGATTAGGAGAGATGTGTCAGTGGCAGGCTCGAACAAGGGTGCCTCGTGAGAAGGCAGACCAGAGCCAGAAAGAAGGACCAACTCATGAAGAAGAAATCCTCACAAAGGCACCGGCCTAGCCCCTTCGCGAGGTATGCGAGAGAGAGAGAGCACAAGCGAACTAAATTCAGAAAAGGCGGCAAAAGATGGCGAAACCAAACCAACAAGGGACACCAGAAGCAAACTTCGATTAAGAGAAGGCGAGCCAACTACGGAAAGGAAATGAAAAGCTGCATTCGACACCTAGTCTAGTCTTCGATGTCTTCTCACCAGCGCGGAGCTAAGTGCTGCCACTAGGCGTGGGAGGGAGCCCCCGAGGCCCGAGGGCGGCTCTCAGGAGACTCCGAGACGTGTACAGCCCCACTCATTATTACGTGAGAGTGTCACAGGCAGCGATTCTTCACAGGCACTGGGCCTTTCTTCACAGGAATCGGGCCTTGCCTCACAGGCATTGGGCCTTGCTTCATGGGTAGAATTTCCGGAGGTGCTGGATGTTCCAGGCATTCTGGACGGGTACCCCGTCCTGCGTCTCTAGGCGCGCGGCGCCAGGCCTGGAGATATGGACGACCCTGAACGGGCCCTCCCACATGGGTGAGAGCTTGTGCAACCCTTCCCTGGAGAGGACCCACCTCAGGACGAGGTCACCTACCTCAAGCGTCTTGGAGCGGATGTTGCGGCAGTGGTACCGCCGCAGCGCCTGTTGGTACCTTGCCGCCCTCAGTGCTGCTTTGCAGCGTCGTTCCTCCCCCAGTACATGGTCCATCCCCCGCGTGCCGTCCTACTGCGTTTCATCAAATGCCAGGACCCGTGCGGAGTGATGCTTGACCTCGTGAGGAAGGACCGCTTCGGCTCCATAGACAAGGAAGAATGGGGTCTCGCCCATCGGCTTCGTGGCGGTGGTACAGATGGACCACATCATGTACTGGAGCTCGTCGTGCCAGCCCCTGCCGCAGGCATCAAGCTTCTTCTTGAAGGTCCTGGCCATGAGGCCTCTCAGGACCTCCGCGTTGGCGCATTCAGCCTGGCCATTTCTCCTGGGGTGTGCCACCGAAGCGTAGCAGATCTGCGTTCCAAGGTTAGCACAATATATTTTGAAGAGGTTACTGGTGAACTGCGAGCCGTTGTCGGTGATGATGCGGTTGAGGACCCCGAAACGGCTCACGAGGCCCTTGATGAATTTAACCGTAGAACCGGCTGGGATGGTGCGGACAGCTTCCACTTTCGCCCACTTGGTGAACTTGTCAATGGTGACGTAGAGGTAGCGGTAGCCCCCTGGCGCTCGAGGGAATGGGCCCAAGATATCCAGCCCCCAGACCATGAACGACCACATGATCGGTATAGTTTGGAGGCCCTGAGCGGGCTGATGGATCTGCTTGGTGTGGAATTGGCAAGCTTCGCAGGACCTCACCAGCTCAGCCGCGCCGTTGAACGTCGTGGGCTAGTAGAATCCACTGCGGAACACCTTGCCAACAAGAGTCTGTGACGACGAGTGGTGTCCGCGGTCCCCGTCGTGTATGTCAATCAGCAACTCCTTTCCCTGGTCCCTGGAAATGCAACGCAACGAAATATCATTTGGTCTCTTCGTGTACAACTCACCGTCCTGGATGCAGTACACCGTGGCTTGCCGGGCTACGCGCTCTGCGTCCTCCTCCTTCTCTAGTAGCGCCCCTTGCATCAGATATTCCTTGAATTATTTGGTCCAACATCCCTCTTGGGGCTGGAGTGCCAAGAGCAAGCGAGCCCCTGAAGTTGGGCCACAAGCTGGGGCTCCCATGGCTGGCGGTTGTGGGAGCTCCTCCCGAGGCCATGTCGTGCTTGGAAGTGGTGGCGTTGCTGACGGCTTGAAGAGCCGCTCCTCGAAGACGCCAGGCTCTTGGGCACTGCCGCTTGGATGCCCTCCTGGCGATGTCGTCGGCTTCCTTGTTGGTGCCACGGGGCACATGCTGCACCTCCATGCCTAGGAACTGCTTTTCCATCTTACGTACTTCCGCGAGGTACGCCTCCATGTGCTCGTCCTTTGGCTCGTACATTTTGTTGGAGAAGTTGACGAGGAGCTACGAGTCGCCCCTAATAGTGAGGCGCTTTACCCCTAGAGTTGTCGCGGCCTTCAGGCCAGCTATGAGGCCTTCGTATTCTGCAATGTTGTTGGATACCTTCTCGCCCTGCTAAAAACAGAGCTGCACAGCGTAATAGAGCTTGTCCTGCGTGGGTGAGATGAGCACTGCTCTAGCCCCCACGCCCTGGTGCGCAAAGGCACCGTCAAAATACATGACCCATCCATCTGGCACATCACTTCCTGGCGAGGTGGACCGGTCCTCGCCTGCCTCCAGCGTCGGGGCATCCGTCCATTCTGCCACGAAGTCAGCGAGTGTGGCTCCCTTGATGACCCTAGTGGTGCTGAACTCCAACTGGAATGCTTGTAGCTTGATGTTCCACTCTGCGACCCTTCCAACAGAGTTGGGGCTCCTGAGCACCCTCCCCAATGGGTAGGCCGAGATGACCTTGATGGGTTGGCCCTGGAAGTAGTGCCGTAGCTTGCGCGAGGCCACCAGGAGCGCGAGCAGGAGCTTCTGAGGCATGGGATAACGTGCCCTTGCGTCCCGTAACACTGTGTTGATTAAGTATACCGGTTGCTCAACGAGGACTGGTTTGTTGGTGAGTCTCGCATCCTGCACAAGCTGGGGTGCCTCCTGACGTGATGGGACCTCTGGCGCCTGGTCGCTTGCAGGGGTCTCTACGGTGTCATACGGTCGAGCTTGGTCTTCTGTTGCTGCCGCTGCGGCTCTTGCTGCGCCTTCCTGATCTTGCGTCATCTCAGCTGGTGACGTAGCTTGGCGCGGCGCACTCTTGGCCTGGTGCTCCTCCCGAACCGCCACTAGCGTAGCGCTGGTGGAGTATGGGGTGGAGGCAAGATATAGCACCATGGGCTCGAGAATCCGTGGCGCCACCAATACCGGTGGGCTGGTCAGGTATCTCTTGAGGTCTTGGAAGGCCCGGTCGGCCTCCAGAGTCCACTCGAACGGGCCCTCCTTCTTCATCGGCTTGAAAAAGGGTAAGGCGCGCTCTCACAGCTTGGAGATGAAGCTCCCTAATACGGTCACCCAACCAGCCAGCTTCTGCATTTCCTTGAGGGTCTGCGGCGGGCTCATGCCTTCAATGGCCTTGATCTTCTCCGAGTTCGCCTCGATCCCTCTGTGTGACACAAGGAACCCCAGCAGCTTGCCGGAAGGAACACTAGACACACATTTCTCCGGGTTAAGCCGCAGGTTCACCTGGCGCAGGCTCTCGAAGGTCTCCTCCAGGTCTTGGATCAAGGTCCTCGCCTCCCGATATTTCACCACAATGTCATCGACGTAGGCCTCCGTGTTCCTCACGAGCTATCGCCCTAAAGCGATGTGCATCAGCCACTGAAAGGTCGCTCCCGCGTTGCGCAGTCCGAAGGGCATACAGGTGTAGTAGTACACCGCGCATGGGGTCATGAAGGTTGTCTTCTCTACATATTCCACCGCCATCTTGATTTGGTGATACCCCGAGAACGCATCCAGGAAGCACAGTAGGTCGCACTCAGCGGTGGAGTCGACGATCTGGTAGATGGGCGGGAGAGGGAATGGATCCTAAGGGCACGCCTTGTTGAGGTTGGTGAAGTCGACACACATTCGCTCCTTCCCGCCTTTCTTCGGCACCACGACTGGCTTCGCTAGCCATTCGGGGTACCTGACCTCACGAACGGTGCCCGCCGCCTCCAACTTGCGGGTCTCTTGGACGATGAAGGCCTGCTTCTCTGTGGACTACCGCCTTGCTCGCTGCTTCATAGGACGCGCATTGGGGCATACCCTCAGGTGGTGCTGAATCACCTCCCTCGGGATCCCCACCAGTTGATTGGGCTCCCATGCGAATATGTCCTTGTTCGCGCGCAAGAACTTCACCAATGCTTCCTCTTGGTTGCAGTTAAGGCTGGCACCTATGGTGAAGGTGGCTCCTGAGGAGCCTTCCTCGTCGACCGGCACCTGCTTTGTCTCTGCCTTGTCTTGGGTGAATAGTTGCTTCTTCTTGGTCGACGCGGCCTCCTTGGCCTCGGGGGTACCAGTGCCGACGGGCTGCGCCGCCGCAGCGGTCCTGAAGGCAAGTTTGAGCATCGTCACGACATCCTTAGTGTCCCCTTTGATGGTGAGAACACCCTTGCTCCCTCGCATTTTCATGAGATTGTAGGCTGGATGAGTCGCCGCCATGAACTATGTCAGGGCTGGGTACCCGAGGATGGTGTTGTACGGGAGGCCGATACGGACGATGTCGAAGTCGACCAGCTCGGTGCGGTAGTTGTCGCGCGTGCCAAAGGTGACGGGAAGGCGTATCTGCCCCAGGGAGCGGGCAGGGCCACCACCAACTCCTGTGAAAGGCTTGCTGGGGCTAAGTCGTTCGAGCGGCACATGAAGCAGGCAGAAGGCCTCCATGGAGATCAAGTTGAGGCATGCGCCGCCGTCGATGAGGGTCTTGGTGATGGCCACGTTGCAGATGGTGGGCGTGCAGAGCATCGGAAGCATGCTCGAGCCGGTGGTGGTGACGGGGTGGTCTTTTGAGCTGAAGGTGAGGTCGCCCTTGGGCGCGGCCTAGCCTGGCGGAGCCTCTGAGCGCGTGGAAGCGGCACCGATCTGGCGGAGGAACGGCTTGATGTGGCACTCCAAAGGCGGTGCTTGTGAGCCGCCTAGCAGGGCCGCAACCGCGTGATGCACCGGTGCGGCGTAGCGCGTGGTGAAAAGGCCGTGGAGCTCCTCCCAAGACGCCACCGTGGATCCGGGAAGGTTGAGCAGCCAGGCGCGCGGCTCGCTAGCGAGGGCCATGGGAAGCCAGTTGGCCATGACCTTGTTGTCTCCCTCGGCTTCGAGGACGGCCCTCTTGTACGCCAGCATCTCGGGCTTGACGGGTCCGCCTCGCCGTCGTAGCGCGGCGGCATCTCCGGCTTGAACTTGGGCAGCCACTGCACCCGCCGCAGGGCGGGGGCCAGGGCTCAGAGCCCCCTGGCCCTGCTGTCAACACTGGCCGTCGGAGTCGGCGGTTGGGTGCCTGCCATGCGGGCAGAGTGCGGTGTCGACGGAGCGCAAATCGAGTAAAGAGAAGCTACGGCGCACCCCTACCTGGCGCGCCAAATGTCAGATCATGGGTTCCGGCAAACCCTTGAGGTTCGAACACTGGGGTGCGCGCGAAGGTTTTCTCCCTATCGATCCACGCCCTAGCTCTCTAAGATCTCGCAGATGAACTCAACGAACTCACAACACAGAAAGACACAAGATTTATACTGGTTCGGGCCACCGTTGTGGTGTAATACCCTACTCCAGTGTGGTGGTGGTGGATTGCCTCTTGGGCTGATGAAGAACAGTTACAAGGGGGAGAACAGCCTCCTGAGGTTAAGGTGTTCTTGTGCTTGGTGGACTGGTGATCTGGTCGAACCTTACTTGTCTCTCGTTCCCTTGTGCTCTCTCTTTCTTTCTCTTCCATTCTCACTGTGGTGGCTAGCTCTACTTATATAGGCCCTGGTCCTCTCCCCAAATATTGAGCGGGAAGGGAGCCAACAACGGCCAATTCGAAAGGGGACAGCTAGTACAAGTTATCCTGACAAAAGGTGGTCTTCGCCTGCCAAAGGCTCTAGTGATGACGCCATCTTGGGCTCCATGGTGACCTCCGTCTTGCCATCCTTCTGGTCTTGGTCTAGTTGCACCAATATGGAAACCTTTTCCTGATACCTCGGTACTCCGCGCCTGCGCTTGCCCCCTAGGCACCAAAGAGGAAACAAGGACACTACGTGTGCTGGAGCCCACCTGGTCTTGATCGTCATGGCTCACGTCACAAGGACCTCACGAGGTTTGCCCTGTCTTGATCTCTCCGCCCCTCGCGAGCCTTCCTGGGTTGGCCGCTCCTGAGGAGGTCTTGCATCGTCCGCCTCGCGAGGCTTGGCTCCTCGCAAGGGACTTGAATGCCTTGTCGATGAAGATGGGCCGGATAGACCTGCCAGCCAGCCATGCCGTGGGCCGCAGACAGGCAAGTCTGGGGACACCCGTTCCTAGGACGCCGACAGCAGCGAACCAGGCAATCAGACTATGTGGCTTTACCACTCTCACGTAGCCATAGGAGCTTGACAATGGGATTATAGGATTATCCCCTGGTGTTGTTCGCCTATCCGAACTTGGGTGCTTTAGGCGCCTGACTGGGTGAAGGCCAGTCCTTCATATAGTACGGAAAAAATCGTGAAAAGATTTAATAAGTCACCAATCCACTGACCAGCTCTCGCCATATCATGACAGTCAGTTTTCGGCTTTCTCTACTGAGGTATTTCACTGGACGAGCCAGAAACACAATCGCAGTAGTTCTCCCTTTACTACCTTAGCCGAACAAGCAGAACGTAAAGTGGTAACCACAGGAACCAGGCAACCCAACTATTGATCAAAGACATGATTCAGAGCCAATGCATATAATGCGGTATCCGGGACGCCAAAGTGTACTGTAAAAGTGCACGGACTTTTTGTTTTTGAATATTTGTGGCCGAATAAATCCCTCGGAAATTAACGCCAATGTGTATATGTCGATCAGTCGTGAAGATGGAATACATGTTATGGAATAGGCCAATACCGAATAATGGAGGACAAAACTGTTTCCTCTATATTCTGATTGATACGTCAAACGTACTCTTACAGAGAATGCCATAATTATCAAGGATATTTTACATGCCAAGAATTTGTGAACAAGGGAAAGCTCTATACTAGTCCTAAAAAGGAAAAGGTGGTCTTGAAGATCCTTTGGACACTCTGCCGCACGTCTGCGCCGCTTTTCACCTTGGTGTAGGATCCTTTGAGAGGATCAATCGATCGAGGATACATAACGGGCTTGAAAAAGGGCGCTTGGTACCATCGAAAAGTGATTTGGGTTGTAAAGAACCTGAAAATAGAAATAAGAAAAAAGGAAGAAGATGAAGGTCTGAATAGGGTCGAGCCGTATTGTGGACTTTGTTTTCAGAGTGCCTCCGTCCTTGCCCATGGTATTTTTAATGCGTAGTTATGTACGTGCGGTATGTATGCCGCGATCAGGTTGGGGTTTTGACGGAGGCCGAATTGCTAATCTAGTTCTGGATGAGCTGGACTATCATTCTACAGGGTGGACCGGACTCTTTTGACAGTGTCCGGGGCCTTGACTGCCGATGTAGTATTCGGCTTGATAAGGCCACCCTGTACTTCAGCTGCGAGGGCTACGGTATGCTCCTCAGTACAGAGGGAGCGCTCCATGTTTCCATTGACTGTTATCACACCGCGTGGTCCAGGCATCTTGAGCTTTACATAGACATAGTGCGGGACTGCATTGGAGCGGGCAAAAGCGGTTCGTCCGAGCAGTGCATGGTAACCACTACGGAAGGGGACGATGTCGAAGATTAAATCTTCGCTTCGAAAATTATCCGATGAGTCGAAGACTACCTCCAACATTATTGACCCTGTGCAGCAGGCCTCTACACCGGGTAATACTCTTTTAAAGGTGGTTTTGGTGGGCTTGATCCTTGAGGGATCAATACCCATTTTACGGATAGTGTCTTGATAAAGCAGGTTAAGACTACTGCCGCCGTCCATGAGGACTCGTGTGAGATGGAATCCATCGATGATAGGGCCAAGGACCAATGCTGCCGAACCTCCGTGACGGATACTTGCTAACTCTTGAGCATTGCGTTGGTTTTCCCCGAGGAGGAAGGGATGATGCAGCAAAGTAGCGTAAGTATTTCCCTCAGTTTTTGAGAACCAAGGTATCAATCCAGTAGGAGGCTACGCGCAAGTCCCTCGTACCTGCACAAAACAAATAAATCCTCGCAACCAATGCAAATAGGGGTTGTCAATCCCTATAAGGCCACTTACGAGAGTGAGATCTGATAGATATGATAAAGATAACATTTTTGGTATTTTTGTGATAAATATGCAAAGTAAAATAAAGGCAAAGTAAATAGAAAATTAGTAGGAGAACAATATGATAAAGATAGACCCGGGGGCCATAGGTTTCACTAGTGGCTTCTCTCGAGAGCATAAGTATTCTTCGGTGGGTGAACAAATTACTGTTGAGCAATTGACAGAATTGACCATAGTTATGAGAATATCTAGGCATGATCATGTATATAGGCATCACGTCCAAGACAAGTAGACCGACTCCTGCCTGCATCTACTACTATTACTCCACTCATCGACCGCTATCCAGCATGCATCTAGAGTATTAGGTTAAAAACAAAGTAACGCCTTAAGCAAGATGACATGATGTAGAGGGATAGACTCATGCAATATGAAGAAAACCCCATCTTGTTATCCTCGATGGAAACAATACAATACGTGCCTTGCTGCCCTTACTGTCACCGGGAAAGGACACCGCAAGATTGAACCCAAAGCTAAGCACTTCTCCCATTGTAAGAAAGATCAATCTAGTAGGCCAAACCAAACTGATAATTCGAAGAGACTTGAAAGATAACCAATCATACATAAAATAATTCAGAGAAGATTCAAATATTATTCATAGATAGCTTGATCATAAATCCACAATTCATCAGTCTCAACAAACACACCGCAAAAAGAAGATTACATCAAATAGTTCTCCATAAGAGAGGGGGAGAACATTGTATTGAGATCCAAAAAGAGAGAGGAAGCCATCTAGCTACTAACTATGGACCCGTAGGTCTGAGGTAAACTACTCACACTTCATCGGAGGGGCTATGGTGTTGATGTAGAAGCCCTCCGTGATCGATGCCCCCTCCGGTGGAGCTCCAGAACAGGCCCCAAGATGGGATCTCGTGGATACAGATAGTTACGGCGGTGGAATTAGTGTTTTGGCTCCGTATCTGAAAGCAACGGATGCACTAGAGCTATAAATGTATGAAAGCTCAACAAAAGAAACTAGTGGGTGTGCATCCAACTTGCTTGCTCACGAAGACCTAGGGCACTTGAGGAGGCCCATTGTTGGAATATAGAATCCAAGTTCTATAATGAAAAATTCCCACTAGTATATGAAAGTGACAAAACAAGAGACTCTCTATCATGAAGATTATGGTGCTACTTTGAAGCACAAGTGTGGCAAAGGATAGTAACTTTGTCCCTTCTCTCTTTTTCACTCATTTTTTTGGCCTTATCTTTTTTATGGCCTTTCTCTCTTTTTTTATATTCCTCACTTGGGACAATGCTCTAGAAAATGATGATCATCACACTTCTATTTATTTACAACTCAATGATTACAACTCGATACTAGAACAAAATATGACTCTATACGAATGCCTCGGGCGGTGTACCGGGATATGCAATGAATCAAGAGTGACATGTATGAAAGAATTATGAACGGTGGCTTTGCCACAAATACTATGTCAACTACATGATCATGCTAAGCAATATGACAATAATGAATGTGTCATGATGCGGAATGATGGAAAGTTGCATGGCAATATATCTCAGAATGGCTATGGAAATGCCATAATAGGTAGGTATGGTGGCTGTTTTGAGGAAGATATAAGGAGGTTTATGTGTGAAAGAGCGTATCATATCATGGGGTTTGGATGCACGGGCGAAGTTTGCTCCAACTCTCAATGTGAGAAAGGGCAATGCACGGTACTGAAGAGGCTAGCAAGGATGGAAGGGTGAGAGTGCGTATAATCCATGGACTCAACATTAGTCATAACGAAATCACATACTTATTGAAAAAATCTACAAGTCATCAAAAACCTTGGTACTGCGCGCATGCTCCTAAGGGGATAGATTGGTAGGAAAAGACCATCGCTCGTCCCCGACCGCCACTCATAAGGAAGACAATCAAATAACACCTCATGTTTCAAATTTGTTAAATAATGTTTACCATACGTGCATGCTACGGGACTTGCAAACCTCAACACAAGTATTTCTCAATTTCACAACTACTCAACTAGCACGACTTTGATATTATTACCTCCATATCTCAAAACAATCATCAAGCATCAAACTTCTCTTAGTATTCAAAACACTCTTAAGAAAATTTTACTAACTTCGAATACCTAGCATATTAGGATTTTAAGCAAATTACCATGCTATTAAGACTCTCAAAATAATCTAAGTGAAGCATGAGAGATCAATAGTTTCTATAAAACAAATCCACCACCGTGCTCTAAAAGATATAAGTGAAGTACTAGAGCAAAAATTATATAACTCAAAAGATATAAGCGAAGCACATAGAGTATTCTAACAAATTCCAAATCATGTATGGCTCTATCAAAAGGTGTCTACAGCAAGGATTATTGTTTTAAACTAACAAGCAAATACTCAAATCATACAAGACGCTCAAAGCAAAACACATATCATGTGGCGAATAACAATATAGCTCCAAGTAAAGTTACCGATAGAAGGAGACGAAAGAGGGGATGCCTTCCGGGGCATCCCCAAGCTTTGGCTTTTAGGTGTCCTTAGATTATCTTGGGGGTTCCATGGGCATACCCAAGCTTAGGCTCTTGCCACTCCTTGTTCCATAATCGATCAAATCTTTACTCAAAACTTGAAAACTTCACAACACAAAACTTAAAGTAGAAAATCTCGTGAGCTCCGTTAGCGAAAAAAAACAAAAGTCCACTTCAAGGTACTGTAATGAACTCATTTTTTATTTATATTGGTGTTATAACTACTGTATTCCAACTTCTATATGGTTTATAAACTATTTTACTAGCCATAGCTTCATCAAAATAAGCAAACAACACACGAAAAACAGAATCTGTCAAAAACAGAACAGTCTGTAGTAATCTGTAGCTAGCGCAAGATCTGGAACCCCAAAAATTATAAAATAAATTTCTGGACGTGAGGCATTTATCTATTAACCATATACAAAAAGAATTAACTAAATAGCACTTTCCAAATAAAAATGGCAGAAGTTCTCGTGAGCGCTAAAGTTTCTATTTTTTACAGCAAGTTCAACAAGACTTTCCCCAAGTCTTCCCAATGGTTCTAATTGGCACAAACACTAATTAGACACAAAATACACAACCAAAACAGAGTCTAGATAAATTATTTATTACTTCCTCCGTTCCTAAATATTTGTCTTTCTAGCGATTTCAACAAGTGACTACATACGGAGCAAAATAAGTGAATCTACACTCTAAAATATGTCTACATACATCAGTATGTGGTAGTCATTTGAAATGTCTAGAAAGACAAATATTTGGGAACGGAGGGAGTACTAAACAGGAGCAAAAAGCAAGGAATAAAAATAAAATTGGGTTGCCTCCCAACAAGCGCTATCGTTTAACGCCCCTAGCTAGGCATAACAAGCAAGAATAGATCTAGGTATTGCCATCTTTGGTAGGCAATCCATAAGTTGCTATCATAATATATTCATGATGTAATTTAATTTTTCTTTCTAGGAAAGTGTTCCATGCCTTTCCTTAATGGAAATTGGAATCTAATATTTCCTTCCTTCATATCAATAATTGCACCAATCATTCTAAGGAAAGGTCTATCAAGAATAATAGGACATGAAGGATTGCAATCTATGTCAAGAACAATAAAATCTACGGGCACATAATTCCTATTTTCAACAATAAGAACATCATTAATTCTTCCCATAGGTTTCTTAATAATGGAATCCGCAAGGTGCAAGTTTAAAGAGCAATCATCAAAATCACGGAAACCTAACAAATCACGCAAAGTCTTTGGAATCGGGGAAACACTAGCACCCAAATCGCGTAAAGCATAGCATTCATGATCTTTAATTTTAATTTTAATAGTTGGTTCCCACTCATCATAAAGTTTTCTAGGGATAGAAACTTCCAATTCAAGTTTTTCTTCATAAGATTGCATCAAGGCATCAACGATATGTTTAGTAAACGCTTTATTTTGACTATAGGCATGAGGAGAATTTAGCACGGATTGCAACAAGGAAATACAATCAATCAAAGAGCAATTTTCATAGTTAAATTCCATGAAGTCCATAATGGTGGGTTTAGCAACATCCAGGGTTTTAATTTCTTCAATCCCACTTTTATCAATTTTAGCATCAAGATCAATAGATTCCGAATTCTTAGAATGCCTTCTAGGTAAAGGTGGATCATATTCAGTCCCATCATTATCAAGATTCATATTGCAAAACAAAGATTTAATAGGGGACACATCAATAACTTTAAGATCTTCATCATTATTTTCATAGGAACTAGAAGAACACGCTCTTATAAAGGCATCTTTCCTAGCACGCATCCTAGCGGTTCTTTCTTTGCACTCATCAATGGAAATTATCATGGCTTTGAGAGACTCTTTGATATCATGCTTAGGTGGAATAGATCTAAGTTTCAAAGAATCAACATCAAGAGAAATTATATCAACGTTCCTAGCCAAATCATCAATCTTAAGCATTTTTTCTTCAATCATAGCATTAAAATTATTTTGCGAAGTAATAAATTCTTTAATATTAGATTCAAAATCAGAGGGCATTTTATTATAATTTCCAAACGAATTGTTGTAGGAATTACCATAATTATTAGAGGGATTACTAGGATAAGGCCTAGGATTAAAATTTCCTTTATACGCGTTGTTACCAAAATTATTCCTACCAACAAAATTCACATCCATAGATTCATTATTATTTTCAATCAAAGTAGACAAGGGCATATCATTAGGATAATAAGAAACACTCTTATTAGCAAATAATTTCATAAGTTCATCCATCTTTCCACTCAAAACATTAATTTCTTCTATTGCATGCACCTTTTTATTAGTAGATCTTTCAGTATGCCATTGAGAATAATTAACCATAATATTATCTAGGAGTTTAGTAGCTTCTCCTAAGGTGATTTCCATAAAAGTGCCTCCCGCGGCCGAATTTAAAAGATTTCTAGAAGCAAAATTCAATCTGGCATAAAATTTTGAACAATCATCCACAAATTTAAACCATGAGTAGGGCAATTACGTATCATTAATTTCATTCTCTCCCAAGCTTGTGCAACATGTTCATGATCAAGTTGCTGAAAATTCATAATATCTTTTCTAGGAGAGATGATCTTAGCGGGAGGAAAATACTTAGAGATAAAAGCATCTTTGCACTTATTCCACGAATCAATACTATTTTTAGGCAAAGACGAAAACCATGCTTTAGCACGATCTCTAAGCGAAAAAGGAAATAGCTTCAATTTAACAATATCATTATCCACATCTTTCTTCTTTTGCATGTCACACAAATCAACGAAGCTATTAAGATGGGTAGCGGCATCTTCACTAGGAATGCCGGAAAACGGATCTTTCATGACAAGATTCAGCAAAGCAGTGTTAATTTCACAAGATTCAGCATCGGTAAGAGGAGCAATCGGAGTGGTAATAAAATCATTGTTGTTGGTATTGGTGAAGTCACACAATTTAGTATTATCTTGAGCCATCGTGACAAGCAAGCAAACTAACACACAAGCAAACAAAAAGCAAGCGGGCAAAAAGAGGCAAATAGAGAAAGAGAGGGAGGATAGAGAGAGGGCGAATAAAACGGCAAGGGTGAAGTGGGGGAGAGGAAAATGAGAGGCAAATGGCAAATAATGTAATGCGGGAGATAAGGGTATGTGATGGGTACTCGGTATGTTGACTTTTGCGAAGACCTCCCCGGTAACGGCGCCAGAAATCCTTCTTGCTACCTCTTGAGCATTGCGTTGGTTTTCCCCGAAGAGGAAGGGATGGTGCAGCAAAGTAGCGTAAGTATTTGCCTCAGTTTTTGAGAACCAAGGTATCAATCCAGTAGGAGGCTACGCGCAAGTCCCTCGTACCTGCACAAAACAAATAAATCCTCGCAACCAACGCAAATAGGGGTTGTCAATCCCTGTAAGGCCACTTACGAGAGTGAGATCTGATAGATATAATAAAGATAATATTTTTGTGATAAAGATGCAAAGTAAAATAAAGGTAAAGTAAATAGCGAAGTAGTAGGAGAACAATATGATAAAGATAGACTCGGGGGCCATAGGTTTCACTAGTGGCTTCTCTCAAGGGCATAAGTATTCTACGGTGGGTGAACAAATTACTGTTGAGCAATTGATAGAATTGAGCATAGTTATGAGAATATCTAGGCATGATCATGTATATAGGCATCACGTCCGAGACAAGTAGACCGACTCCTGCCTGCATCTACTACTATTACTCCACTCATCGACCGCTATCCAGCATGCATCTAGAGTATTAAGTTAAAAACAGAGTAACGCCTTAAGCAAGATGACATGATGTAGAGGGATAGACTCGTGCAATATGAAGAAAACCCCATCTCGTTATCCTCAATGGCAACAATACAATACGTGCCTTGCTGCCCTTACTGTCACCGGGAAAGGACGCCGCAAGATTGAACCTAAAGCTAAGCACTTCTCCCATTGCAAGAAAGATCAATCTAGTAGGCCAAACCAAACTCATAATTTGAAGAGACTTGCAAAGATAACCAGTCATACATAAAAGAATTCAGAGAAGATTCAAATATTATTCATAGATAGACTTGATCATAAACCCACAATTCATTGGTCTCAACAAACACACCGCAAAAAGAAGATTACATCGAATAGTTCTCAACAAGGGAGGGGGAGAACATTGTATTGAGATCCAAAAAGAGAGAAGAAGCCATCTAGCTACTAACTATGGACCCGTAGGTCTGACGTAAACTACTCAGACTTCATCGGAGGGGCTATGGTGTTGAAGAAGAAGCCCTCCGTGATCGATGCCCCCTCCGGCGGAGCTCCGGAACAGGCCCCAAGATGGGATCTCGTGGATACAGAAAGTTACGGTGGTGGAATTAGGGTTTTGGCTCCGTATTTGATCGTTTGGGAGTACGTGGATATATATAGGAGGAAGGAGTACGTCGGTGGAGCAACAGGGGGCCCACGAGGGTGGGGCGCGCCTGGTAGGGTAGGGTGCGCCCCCTACCTCGTGGCCTCATGTTTCCTTTCTTGACGTATGGTCCAAGTCTCCCGGGTCTTATCTGTTGAGAAAATCACGTTCCCGAAGGTTTCATTTCGTTTGGAGTGCGTTTGATATTCCTTTTCTTCGAAACCCTAAAACAGGCAAAAAACAGCAATTCTGGGTTGGGCCTCCGGTTAATAGGTTAGTCCCAAAATAATATAAAAGTGGATAATAAATCCCAATAATGTCCAAAACAGTAGATAATATGGCATGGAGCAATCAAAAATTATACATACGTTGGAGACGTATCAATACTGGTCGGATGGTCTCTGTGGTCAAAAGTGATCAGACATGCCGACCATGGGTTGAATTTTGGGGCGACTGGCTCTATGGCATAAACATCCCTTAGTGCGTGCTTGTACACCCGCTTAGGGATATGAGTGACGTAGATCATATTCACTATTTTTACCTCGGGGTGGAATTTCTTTTGCCCCCTGTGTTTGTTGGGTGAGGATCATCGTCGTCCTCGCTAGGCGGCCCTTTCCCCTTATGTTTGGTGTTTAGCTTACCGGCCTGTTTAAAGACCCAACAATTTCTGTTGGTATGATTAGCAGGCTTGTCAGGGGTGTCGTGGATCTGGCAAGGCCGATCTAGTATTCGGTCCAAACTAGATGGACCATCCTTATTTCGTTTGAATGGCTTCTTCCGCTGACCGGGTTTAGAGCCACTGAATCCGGCATTAACCGTCGTGTCCTTAGTATCGTCATTGTTGCTTCGACGCTTGTGTTTGTTGCGTTGTGGCCTGCCATTGCCATCTCCGGCTTCGGAGGTGCCAGGGTCGCTGGTGCTGTTGCTTCTATGAGCTAACCAGAGATCTTCTCCCGCACAAAAGCGGGTCATAAGTGTGGTGAGGGCTGCCATGGACTTCAGTTTTTCTTGGCCGAGGTGTCGGGCAAGCCACTCGTCACGGATGTTGTGTTTAAAGGTCGCAAGGGCTTCGGCATCCGGACAATCGACAATTTGGTTCTTTTTAGTTAACAACCTGGTCCAGAGTCTCCGGCTGACTCTCCGGGTTGCTGGACTATGTGACTGAGGTCATCGGCGTCCGGAGGCCGGACGTAGGTACCTTGGAAGTTGTCTCTAAAGGCGTCCTCTGGGTCTTCCCAGCTACCAATTGAGTTCTCTGGGAGGCTATTTAGCCAGTATCGTGCTGGTCCTTTCATTTTTAAGGGAAGGTATTTGATGGCGTGGAGATCGTCCCTGCGGGCCATGTGGATATGGACAAGAAAACCTTCAATCCATACCGCGGGATTTGTTGTTCCATCGTATGTTTCATTGTTCACGGGTTTAAACCCTTCTAAGAACGGGTGCTCCATTACCTCATCAGTGAAGCATAAGGGGTGTGTGGCGCCTCTGTATCAGGCGACGTCACGACGCAGTTCGGATGAAGTCCATACGTGGTTTTCGTCCCTGGTGAGGTTATGCCTATCAGGCCAAGCTTGACACTTGTCTTCCCGCGTTGGGGCGCGCCCCCTTGATCCATAGATTGATCTTGTTTGGCCTGCTCGATTATTCAGGTCCTATCGTAAGTCGTCGGTGTATCCTGGAGCTGTTGTCTCTCGGCCCTTACGGCGAGGTGGTGCGGGTTGGTGTTCGGCGTGGGTGACTGCTTTGTCTCGCCCGCGTGGTGGTCGGTCCAATTCATCAGCGTGGTCATGTTTTGACGGGATTGGCTTGACGGCCTTGCCATTAAATTGTGGCAGTAGCCGACGCTTCGGATAAGTTTTTGTTGGGTATTGAAGGCCATATTCTTCGGCAGCTAGGACATGAGTTCATCTGTCGTTGAGTGTATCATGTTCGGCTTGGAGCTGCTGCTGCTGCTTTTTTAGGCTTCTTGAAGTGGCGATTAGTTGGCGCTTAAAGCGCTCCTACTCGAGGGGTTCCTCTGGCATGATGAAATCTTTGTTGCCGAGGCTGACATCGTCCTCGGAGAGCAGTAGATAGTTGCTATCCTCCGAGTCCTCGTTCTCGACTGAACCGTCGGGGTTAACTTGCCCCTCCTACACGTCGTCCTGTTCGGATGTGGGCTCGACGGGGGCTTCGGGGTCTTCGGCACCCTCCGAAGTGTTATCGTCTCCGGTGCTTGTATTACTGTCTTTGCCACGACGCGATTTTGAGCGGCGTCACTAGCATCGACACTTCGGTGGTGCCTCGTCAGGTTTTTCCTCTACCATCTCTTTCCTGTATGTACCGTCATCCTCTTTGGGTGTGTCCACCATGTACACTTCATATGTGGAGGTGGCCATCCAACATCCGGTGAACGGAGGGTCTTGGCCTTGTGCGTCTCCGGCATCGTCGTCCATGTCGTCGGTGTCTTCAGAGGTGTAATCCAGCATATCGGTTTAAGTCCTCGACGATGGCTATGAACTGGGTGGTGGGTGGGACGTAAAATTCCCTGTTTTCAGCCCCTAGTCCGGGCTGGGCATAGTTCAGAGGCGATTCCTCTGTGATGGCGAGGGACCGCATGAAGTCTAGAGCCTTGTTTAAGAGCGAGGGTTGGATGGGGAAACGGGAGTCCATGGGGCTGGTCAGGGCAAAGGCCTCTTGACCACGCTTGCTGAGCGCGGGCTTCGATAGTTCGGAGCTAGAGTCTAGGGGCGAGTCCGGCCTTTTCATAACTCGAGGGACCCAAACTGACTCCGGGCTGGCCGAAGACAAAGTCGCCTTCAGATCCCCGATTGCGAGTTTCATAGCCAAGAGTCCGACAGGCTTTAAATTCCCATCTTCGGACATGGCAATTTTCTCTAGATCCGAGGCCAGAGTGGTGATCGGGGCCGCGAACCCTTCGAATATTAAATCTCCTCAGATATCAGCGACATAGTTTAGGTTCATAAAACTAATCGGATGACCAGGGGCGTAGCTGTCAATCTGTTCGAGGTGGCCCATTGAGTTCGCCCGTAGAACGAAGCCGCCGAACACAAAAATCTAACCGGGGAGGAAAACTTCCCCGGAAACGGTATCATTGCTGTTGATTGAATGAGCCATCGATTCTTCTGTTGACGACACAGTGGAACTCTCAATGAAAGCACCAATGTCAGTGTCAAAACCAGTCGATCTCGGGTAGGGGGTCCCGAACTATACGTCTGAGGATCGAAGGAAATAGGAGACAAGGGTGACATGATGTTTACTCAAGTTCGGGCCCTCTTAATGGAGGTAAAACCCTACGTCCTTCTTGATTGTATTTGATAAGTATGGGGGTTACAAGAGTCGATCTTCCTCGAGATCGTAATGGCTAAACCCTAGATGTCTAGCCTATATGATTTGTCTTAGCCCCTATGGACTAAACCCTCCGGTTTATATAGACACCGGAGGGATCTAGGGTTGTACAAAGTCGGTTTACAAAGAAAGGAAATGATACATCCGAACGCTAGGCTTTCCATCCACGCGAAGGAGAGTCCCATTATAACGTCCCATATGTAACTTGCCATAATTGTATTCCAACTCTTGCCATTTTCGGCTCTAAGTTATGTTATTCCCTCATGGTTGGGTTTTGTCTTCGTTTTGCTTTTTGTCCATGTCATGCATTTCATATCATGTCATCATGTGCATCACATTTGCATACGTGTTCGTCTCATGCATCCGAGCATTTTCCCCGTTGTCCGTTTTGCGACTCGACACTCCTACGTCCTCCGGCGCCCCCTTTTGCCTCTTTTCGTGTGCGGGTATTAAACATTCTAGGAATGGACCGAGATTTGCCAAGTGGCCTTGGTACACCACCGGTAGACTGCCTGTCAAGTTTCGTGTCATTTGGAGTCTGTTTGATACCCGAACGGTTAACCGGGGAACCGTAGAAGCCTCGTGTGTGTTGCAGCCCAACACCCTTCCAAAGTGGCCCAAAACCCTCCAAACCCCCTCCATCCTCTCGACCGTTCGATCACGATCGTGTGGCCGAAAACCGCACCTCATTTGGACTCTCCTAGCCCCTCTACCTATAAATATGTGCACTCCTCCGAATTTTCGGGTCCAAACCCTAGCCTCTTCTTCCCCGCGCCGCCGGACACGTCCGGATCGGACCGGACGCGTCCGCCCCGCCACCTCAGCCACTCCCGCACCGCCACATCACCGCCGCCGACCCGCGCTCCGCCGAGGCCCATCGGGCCCAGATCCGGCCCCCACGGGCCCGTACCCCGTCGCCGTCGCCCGCGGGCGACCCTGCCCGAGGCCGCGGCGCGCCTCCGTCACCACCGTGCCTCCTCACCGCCCGGCGCCGCTGCGGCTTCACCGCTCCGCCCTCGCTGGTCACCGTCGAAGCTAGCCGCCGTGCTCCGGTAGCTGCACTCCGCCGCCTCTCCTCGCCCAACGCCGCTCCGGTCGCCGCGCCGCACTCCGTCGCCTACGAGCTCCGGTGCCGGCAAGTCCCTCTCCGGCGAGCATACCCCTCTCCAACTCCGGCCGCTGCATTGTCTCCTCCGGCGATCCTCGATATGTTGCTACAGTGAAACCCTAGACCCCGAGGTCCATTTTTTCCACTAAGTCCCCTTTTCTACAATTATTTTTAGCCATGTTCGTTGCATCATAACTCTGTCACCGTAGCTCCATTTCGTGCGTGTGGCATATAAAATTGTTCATCTAGATGTCCTCTTCATTTTGTTCCATTGCACCATGCTTGTTTGAGTCCATCTTGATGCCCTAATGACTGTTGCAAGAGTGCTATAAAATGTTAGTTCATGTTTCTTAGCAGATCTTGAGCTTTTGTCATTTTTGCCATGATTATTGTGTGCTGCATATGAGCATGATCTCTACATGTGTTTTGGGCTATGCCATGCCATCTTTACGGGGGTGTATGCCATGTATTTTTGTGATCAATGTCGTGACTAGCATAAGCATGCAAAGTAGCTCTCGTGATGTTGCTCATTTCAGGGACTTAGATTTTCACTAAGTAATTTCCCTGATGTTATTTTTATGACATGTATTCATGTTGCTACAGAGTGATCCATGCTTCTTTTGAGTATGTTCTGTAAGGATGATTTGGACATATGGTTATGCTCTATCCATCCATGTCCCTGTTTGCATTTATGGAGTACCCTAGCATGACTCAATCTTGCTCTACTTTTGCTATAAAATGTTCCTGGCAGATTGTTTACGTGTTAATCAATTTTGCCAAGGTTGTTGTAGTTGATCCATGCATGCTATGAGATTGTTCTTGCCATGTTTAGTTTCTTGATCATGTATTCTTGCTGGGTGTATGCTTAGTTTGTCATGCAATGCCTTGTGTTGAGTGAACTAAGCTCGCAAACATGCCTTCATAATACTGCTTTTGCCATGTACAGTTTTCTGCCAAGTCTGAATCTGTTAACGAAACTTGCTATGTTTACATGGGTGCCATAATATCTTCTGATCCTTTTTGACTTATGGTCAGTAAGGGACTTCTGTTATATGCTTTGAGTAGTTTCATGCCATGCCTTGTGTAGCTATGTTCTGACCCTGTAGCATGTTGTTATCTTGCTCTAAACATTGCTTCCTGATGTTAATTCCTAACATGTTATTTTCACGAAGTCTGTGAAGTTGATATCTTTTGCCCTTTTGCCATGCTTGTTTGAACCTGCTATTGTGTGATTTAGCCGTAGCTCAGTGTTCATCTTTTCTCAAGCATCTTGAGTAGGTCACTTCCATGTGCTTTGTTGCTATGCTAGAGTGCAGCAGCTTAGTTTCTTATTGCATTTTAGATGGCATTGTGCTGTTAATCGCATAATAGTGCCATTATTGTTTTGCGTGCCATTTGCAAACCGTGCATCCGATTCTGGTGATCTTTATATCGATTCAGACCGAAATCAACTCATCTTTCCAGCGATGCACTTGGTTTTCAAAGTTGAGTCATGGTTCAATCTTTTCCTTCCGGAGCATGCATATGCATTGCATATCACATCCCGCATATCATGCCATGTTTTGCATCATGTTGCTTGCGCATTGCACCGTGGTTGATTGTGTTTTCTTTTGCTTGTGTTCTTGCCTTGGGTAGAGCCGGGAGACGAGTACATGATCGAGGAACCCGTTGAGTACGCTTATGAGGATCAAGCTTACGTTAACTCGGAGAACTTTGGAGGCAAGATGACCATACCCTCGAAATCACTTCTATCTTTGCTTGCTAGTTGCTCGCTCTATTTCTATGCCGTGATACCTACCGCATGCTTTTTCATGCCTCCCATTATTGCCATGTCAAGCCTCTAACCCACCTTGTCCTAGAAAACCGTTGTTTGGCTATGTTACCGCTTTGCTCAGCCCCTCTTATAGCGTTGTTAGTTGTAGGTGAAGATTGGAGTTTGTTCCTTGTTTGGAACATGTTTATTTCTTGGGATATCATTATTATATCTTGTTTACTTTAATGCATCTATATACTTGGTAAACGGTGGAAGGCTCGGCCTTATGCCTGGTGTTTTGTTCCACTCTTGCCACCCTAGTTCCCGTCATACCGGTGTTAAGTTCCTTGATTTTGCGTTCCTTATGCGGTTGGGTTATAATGGAAACCCCTTGACAATTCGCCTTGAATAAAACTCCTCTAGCAAGGCCCAACCTTGGTTTTACCATTTGCCACCTAAGCCTTTTTCCCTTGGGTTCCGCGGACTCAAGGGTCACCTTTATTTTAACCCCCCCCC
>NC_041382.1:420060260-420080327 GCF_002162155.2 Triticum dicoccoides
GGGCCAGTGCTCCTCTAAGTGTTGGTCCGAAACGAGTAGACTGCGGGGCCACCTCGGGATGTGATATGCAATACATATGCATGCTTCGGAAAGGAAAGATTGAATCAGGCCTCAACTTGGCAAACCAAGAGTGCCGCTGGAAAGATGAGTTGATTTCAGTCGAAATCAATATAAGGATCACCGGAATCGGATGCACGGTTTGCAAATGGCAAGCAAAACAATAATGGCACCAATCTGCGATTAACAGCACGATGCCATCTAAATGCATCAAGAAAAATAAGCTACTGCACTATAACATAGCAACAAAGCACATGGCAGTGATCCACTCAAGATGCTTGACAAAATATGAACACTGAGCTACAGCTAAATCACACAATAGCAGGCTCATACAAGCATGGAAAAAGTGGAAAAGATATCAGGTTCACAGACTTGGTGAAAATAGCAACATGTCAGGATTTAACATCAGGAAGCAATGTTTAGAGCAATATTACAACATGCTACAGGAACATATCAGGGCAAAGCAAGGCTTGGCATGAAACTACTCAAAGCATATAATAAAAGTCCCTTACTGACCATAAGCCAAAAGGGATCAGAAAATACAATGGCAAGCATGTAAACATAGCAAGTTTCGTTAACAGATTCAGACTTAGCAGAAAACTGGAACATGGCAAAAATAGAGTTACGTAGGCATGTTTGCGAGCTCGATGCACTCACCACAAGGCATTGAACGACAAACAAAGCATACACCCAGCAAGAAGACATGATAAATAAGATAACCATGGCAAGAACACTCTCATAGCATGCATGGATCAACTACAACAACCTCAGCAAAATTGCTTAACATGTAAACAATCTGCCAGGAACATTTTATAGCAAAAGTAGAGCAAAATCGAGTCATTCTAGGGTGCTCCATAATTGCAAACAAAGACATGGATGGATAGAGCATAACAATATCTCCAAAACATCCTTAATGAACATGCTCAAAAGAGGCATGGATCACTCTGTAGCAACATGAATACATGGCATAAAAATATTTTGAGGGAAAAGACTTAGAAGAATTCTAAGTCCCTGAAATCAGCAACATCACGAGAGCTACTTTGCATGCTTGTGCTAGTCACCACATTGATCACAAAAATACATGGCATACTCCCCTGTAAAGATGGCATGGCATAGCACAAAACACATGTAGGGCTCAAGTTCATAGGAGGCACACATTAAACATGGAAAAAATGACAAATGTCCATAATCTGTTAAGAAACAGGAACTAACATTACATAGCACTCTTGCAACAGCATTTAGGGCGTCAAGATGAACTCAAATGAACATTGTGCAATGGAATGAAATGAAGCGCACATCCAGACAAACAATTTGATATGCTACACGCGCAAAACGGAGCTATGGATGCAAAGTTATGATGTGATGAAGAATGCTAAAAATAATGCAGACTTAGACAGAAAACTGGGTCAACCCTAATTTCGGATCTGGATCTGGGGCACGCTTCTCGAGGTCCACCGGAATCTTGCCGGAATAGTAGCTCGCCGGGGTCGTAGAGGAAGCAGGGGCTCGCCGGAGTAGCGGGAAGAAGTGGCCGGCGCGGGAGAACGTCGGGGCGCCGGCGAGGACGGACGGGGAGGCCGGCGAGGTGGACAGGGAGCGAGGCGGCGACCGATGGCGGAGCGGAGGCAGCCGGCGGCTAGCTCCGGTGTGCGCGGGCGGCGAGGAGGCGGCGAGGGGCGGCGTGGGGACAGCCGGGCGGCGGGGACGAACGGGCGCGGGCTGCGGCGGACTGGGCCTCGGGGGCCCGCCTCGGGCCTGGTGGCCCGGCGGCGATGTGGGGCACGGCGCCTCAGTGAACTAGGAGGCGCCACGTGGCGGCGGCGAGGGCGGTGGACATGTCCGTCCGGTGGAGAGGAAACGTCCGGCGGCGCGAGGGGAAGGTTAGGGTAGGGTTTGATCTGGGATTTCGGAGGAGGCCTATTTATACATAGAAGGAGCTAGGAGACTCCAAATTGAGCACGGTTTTCGGCCACGCGATCATGATCGAATGACCGAGATGATGGAGGAGGTTTAGGTGGGTTTTGGGCCACTTTGGAGAGGTGTTGGGCTGCAACACACACGAGGCCTTTACGGTTCCTCGGTTAACCGTTGGAGTATCAAACGAAGTCCAAATGGCACGAAACTTGACAGGTGGTCTACTGGTGGTAAACCAAGGCTGCTTGGCAAGTCTCGGTCCAGTCCGAGAATGTTTAACACCCGCACACGAAAAGAGGTAAAAGGGGACACCAGAGGACGTAGGAGTGCTGGAATGCAAAATGGACAACGGGGAAAATGCTCGGATGCATGAGACGAACACGTATGCAAATGCGATGCACAAGATGACATGATATGAGATGCATGAAATGGACAAAAGAAAAATGAAGACAAAACACAACAACGAGGAATATCATAACTTAGTGCCGGAAATGGCAAGAGTTGGAATACAAATATGGCAGGTTACATATGGGGCGTTACAACACTCCACCACTACGAAAGGATCTCGTCCCGAGATCAAGGACTAGAAAAACTCCGTATATTCGGAATGGAGGTGGTCCTCGCGTTTCCAGGTGGCTTCACGGTCGGAATGATGTGACCACTTCACGCTCAGTTTCTTCAAGAATAGCAACGGGATGCTCATGATAAGACATGTCTTCTTGGAGATCGATCTGTTCAAAGTTGATGGTGCGGTCAGGAGTCTTGAAACACTTGCGGAGCTGAGACACGTGAAACACGTCGTGCACATTTGCAAAGTTGGATGGAAGCTCAAGTTGATAGGCGAGATCGCCTCTTTTGCCAATGATCTTGAAAGGACCCACATATCTAGGGGCAAGCTTCCCTTTGATACCGAAGCGACGAGTACCTTTCTTTGGAGAGACGCGGAGGTAGACATGGTCTCCGATCTTGAAAGCCAAGTCACGGTGCTTGCTATCATAGTAACTCTTCTGGCGCGATTGTGCGGCTTTGAGATTTTCACGAATGACTTTGCACATTTCTTCAGCCTCTGTGATCAAGTCATTGCCAAGAAGTTGGCGTTCACCAGTCTCTGACCAGTTAAGAGGAGTACGGCACTTTCTGCCATAGAGAATCTCGAATGGGGCCTTGCCCGAACTCGCTTGGAAGCTATTGTTGTAGGAGAACTCGGCATATGGAAGACAATCTTCCCACTTCATACCGAAAGAAATGACACATGCCCTGAGCATATCTTCAAGAATTTGATTTACTCGCTTGACTTGGCCACTAGTTTGAGGATGAGAAAACTATGCTGAAGCGAATGTTGGTGCCCATAGCCTTCTGAAAGGAATCCCAGAACTTAGAGGTGAAGATGCTTCCACAATCAGAAGATATCAACTGTGGAATGCCGTGCAGAGAGACAATCTTGGAGGTATATAGCTCTGCCAACTGAGCTGCTGTGATAGATTCTTTGATAGGAAGAAAATTATCCACTTTAGTGAGCTTGTCGATGACAACGAAGATAGCATAATTGCCACACTTGGACTTGGGAAATCTAGTCATGAAGTCCATCTCAATATGGTCAAACTTCCATTCTGGAATGGCAAGAGGTTGAAGGAGACCAGCTGGTCGTTGGTGTTTTGCTTTCACTCTTCTGGAGACATCACATTCATTCACGAACTGAGCAATCTCGCGCTTCATTCGAGTCCACCAATACGACTGCTTGAGGTCATGTTACATCTTTGTACTTCCAGGGTGAATAGAGAGGAGTGAATTGTGAGCCTCGTTCATAATGACTTTACGAAGGTCACCCTTAGGAACAACAATGCGATCCTTGAAGAATAGAGTATCCTTGTCATCAAGACAATAGCACTTGTAATTGGGTTGGCTCTTGGCAATCCCAATCTTCACCTTCTTCACCATAGCATCAAGAAGTTGAGCCTCACGAATCTTATCTTCCAAAGTAGGAGAGCTTTGAGGTTGGCAAGGAATCCTTGAGGAACAACTTGGAGATTAAGTTTGCGGAAAGCTTCACAAAGCTCCGGTTGGTTGGGCTTGAGAATCAAACTGTTGCAGTAAGCCTTTCTGCTCAATGCATCAGCAATGACATTGGCCTTGCCTGGAGTATATTCAATACTCGGATTATACTCTTGAATCATCTCGACCCAACGAGTCTGCCTGAGGTTGAGGTTGGGCTGAGTGAAAATGTACTTGAGACTCTTATGATCAGTGAAGATGTCCCCTTTCCTTCCCAACAAGAGATGTCTCCATGTTAAAAGAGCATGGACAACTGCCGCCAACTCGAGGTCATGAGTGGGGTAGTTCTTTTCGTTGGGCTTCAACTGGCGAGAGGTATAGGCCACAACTTTCTTCTCTTGCATTAGCACTGCACCGAGACCTTGCAAGGAAGCATCACAGAAAACTTCGAACGGTTTGGATTCATTAGGAGGAGTCAGAACTAGAGCTGTGACTAACTTCTCTTTGAGGGTGTTGAAAGTTATGTCACATTCAGGCGTCCAGACATTCTTCACATGCTTCTGGAGAAGGTTGGAAAGAGGCTTCACAATCTTTGAGAAGTTCTCAACGAACCTTCAACAATAGCTTGCGAGCCCAAGGAAGTTGCGGAGTTGCTTCACATTCTGAGGCGGTTCCCAGTTCACTATTGCAGACACCTTCTCAGGATTAACAGCTATGCCCTTGGCGGAGATGATATGCCCAAGGTAGAGAACCTCATCGAGCCAAAACTCGCACTTTGAAAACTTCGCATAGAACTGATGTTCTCTGAGTTTGTCCATAACCAATCTCAAGTGCTTAGCATGATCCTCCTTGTTCTTGGAAAAGACTAGAATGTCATCGAGATAGACCAAGACGAAGTCATTTGTGTAGGGTTTGAAGATGAAGTTCATCATGCGAGAGAATGTTGGAGGAGCGTTGACAAGGCCGAAAGACCTGACAGTGTATTCATATGAACCATAGCTTGTTCTGAATGCTGTCTTGGGGATATCTTGTTCACGAATGTGAATCTGATGATAGCCCATACGGAGGTCAAGCTTAGAGAATACTTGAGCACCTTTGAGTTGTTCGAAAAGCTCATTGATGTTGGGAAGTGGGTACTTGTTCTTTATGGTCTTCTTGTTCAATGGATGGTAGTCGACACAAAATCGGTCCGTTCCATCCTTCTTCTTGTCAAAAAGAACTCCACAACCCCAAGGAGAAGAACTTGGTCGGATGAGACCCATACGCTCTTGAATATTGAGTTGTTTCTTCAGCTCCTTCAACTCTTCAGGTCCAAGCTTGTAAGGACGTTTGCAAACAGGTTCCGTGCCAGGCTCAAGATCAATGACGAATTCAACTGGCCGGTGAGGAGGCATTCCTGGAAGCTCTTCTGGAAAGACGTCTTGATATTCACAAACGACTGGAATTTGAGAGATGGCATCCAACTCGCCCTTTTCATTGAGAGAAAACAGTCGAATGGTATCATCACGAGCGGCAAAGACGATCACATCCTCAGACGAGTGTGTCAATTGAATATGCCTGGCAGCACAATCAAGTTGAGCCTTGTGCTTAGAAAGCCAGTCCGTGTCGAGAATGAGATCGATATCCGAGTTACCAAGGACCATTGGAGAAGACAGAAACTTATAGTCGCCCAACGTGATAGAAACCTCCGGAACCATGTAGCTTGCGTGCAAGCATTTACCCAGTGAGACAACTGCTAATGGACTATGCAAACTTGGAAAGCCAACTCATGCTTAGATGCAAATGGTCTTGAGATGAGACAATGCGATGCACCGGTATCAAAAAGAACTTTTGCATGAATATCGTTAACATGAAGGTTACCCATGATCACATCTGACGAGTCCTCTGCCTGAGCTGCGTTCATCAAGTTGACCTTTGCAAACTTGGGATTATGCTTGACCACTGCATTGCTAGCAGATCTCACAGGAGGAGGAGGAGGAAGACGCCTCTAGTTGAAGCATTTGTTTGCATAGTGACCCTTCTGCTGACACTTGTTGCACGTGACCTCTGAGAGCGGACTGTGATACGGAGCACTTGACCTTGGAGCATGAGACGGAGTCTTGTTCTGAAAGCCTGGGTTGGGTGGGTGGGAAGATCCATTGCCACCTTTGCTCTTCTGCTGATAAGGCTGACGGAACGGAGGAGGAGGAGGCAACCAATACTTTTGCTGCTTAGCTACCACTTGAGTTGAAGAAGAAGAAGAAGAAGTTGCATCCCTGACTCTCTTCTTGGAAGCATCGCACTTGAGCTGACCAGTCTCTGGCTTCAGTGCCATGTTGTTGAATTCATCGTACTCTTTCGGCTCAAAAAGCACGAGAGCTAGTTGCAGATCTTCTCTGAGGCCACCTCTAAACTGATAAATCATGTTCTTCTCGTCAGGGACATCTTGCTTAGCGAAACGAGCGAGCTTCTGGAACATGATGTTGTACTGGTAAACAGACAAGTTGCCTTGCTTCAGATTGTGGAACTCCTCACGCTTGCTCTCAACAACACTCTGAGGAATGTGGTGAGCTTTGAAGTCTTGGCGGAATTCATCCCAGGTAATCACACGACCTCCTCTGGAATCTTTGTATTGCTGATACCACTCTGCAGCTTGGTCTTTGAGTTGGAACAAAGCAAACTTGACAAAGTCCTCAGGCCTGACGTTGCTGCACTCGAAATGTTTGCAGATATCCACGAGCCAATCATCAGCGTCTGTGGCCACGACACAATTACTGAAGGTCTTTGGCTGGTTTGCGAGGAACTAGCTGAGTGTAGCAAACTGAGTCTAATTTTTGCCATGGCCTTGATTTCCTTGGTTGCGCTCTTGCAAGAGTTGCATAAGCATCTGTGTGTTGGCGTTGGTAGCAGCCATCACAGCTTGCCATGCCTCCGGAGGTGGAGGTGGTGGTGGCGGATCCGGATTCAGACGCGTTGGAGGAGCCATCCTGAAGAGGGTGACATCCGTTAGCATCTTGAAAGACATATATTCAAGCTGAATCAAATGGATCGAAATTGCAACATATAGTCTTAACATTCGAACAAGAATGAATGAATGAATTCCAAATTAAATGGTCACCCTTCCATAAATTGAGAAGCCACTTAGATAGAGGTAGATGAATAAAACAACAAGGTACGGACAAGAACAAATACTTGGTAAGGATTACCCAATCACGAACCAAATATCTACGGAAGAAATACAAGAGCTACATGAATTCCCACCTATGAAACTCCCGAAATTTCCCGGTTATGCAATCAGGTGTTGGGGATACAGGGGAAGCATAATATCTCACCCAAAATTAGCAAATCCTACATCCAGCTATATCCATCCTTCAACACATAACAAAGAGAACCTTTGGAAATCATTTACCTCAACCTTCGAAAAGCATCTGTTATACGAGTTATGGCAATACTCCCGAACTCCCGCCCCAGTACTGGGTGACGTCGAGGTTATCTCACCAACAACTACATAAAAGAGATTTTCAATGTCGGTGAAACTCAGGTATTCCAGAACTGCAACGATAAAATTGTGACGACAACACCTCGGAGCTCAACTCCCCGGGACACTGCCACAACCCCTAAATGTCAGAAGGCACCAAGAACAATGTTCTCGTCAAAAAACCATCGAAACGATTCCAAGATACCCGCATGATCCTAAAAAAATTAGTGAAATTTGAGAAGAGAAGAGTCAAAACTCTACGTCAGGATGCCTCACCAGAGCGACGAAGGGACTGAGGAGTAAAAATAATCCTACTCTCCGATATATATAATCCTCTCCGATATATATAATCCTATAAGACTCAAAACATTTTTTTTCTAGACTCAACAACGCTAGTGATTCGATCAAGCAGGGGGCTCCTAAGTCGATGAAGGCTCTGATTACCAACTTGTAACACCCATGATGCAGCTATCTGTCCCACGTGTTGGAGCATGACTTAGAGGCATAACCGCATTGTAGGCAATGTCGCAAGAGGGGTAATCTTTACACATCCCATGTACTGAATAAGAAAAGGTACATAGTTGGCTTACAATCGCCACTTCACACAATAACATAATTATAGCATTACAATCATCCAGATACAATCAAGGTCCGACTACGGAACCAAAATAAAGACAACCCCAAATGCATAATGTCCCCGATCGCCCCAACTGGAATCCACTACTGATCGTCTGGAAAGGAAACATAGTATCGGCCTGAGTCCTCATCGAACTCCCACTTGAGCTCAGTCGCATCTTCTGGAACGGTATCATCGGCACCTGCATCTGGTTTTGGAAGTAATCTGTGAGTCACGGGGACTCAGCAATCACACACCCTCGCGGTCAAGACTATTTAAGCTTATGGGTAGGTAAAAGGTATGAGGTGGAGTTGCAGCAAGCACTAGCATATATGGTGGCTAACATACGCAAAAGAGAGCGAGAAGAGAAGGCAAAGAACGTTCGGGAATCTATGATCAAGAAGTGATCCAAGTCTACTTACGTTCAAGCATAACCCAAGACCGTGTTCTCTTCCCGGACTCCGCCGAAAAGAGACCATCACGGCTACACATGCTGTTGGTCCATTTTAATTAAGTTAAGTTTCAAGTTTTCTACAATCGAACATTAACAAATTCCCATCTGCCCATAACCGCGGGCACGGCTTTCGAAAGTTTAAATCCCTGCAGGGGTGTCCCAACTTAGCCCATCACAAGCTCTCACGGTCAACGAAGGATATTCCTTCTCCCAGGATGGCCCGATCAGACTCGGAATCCCGGTTACAAGACATCTCGACAATGGTAAAACTAAACCAGCAAAGCCGCCTGAATGTGCTGACAAATCCCGATAGGAGCTGCACATATCTCGTTCTCAGGGCACACCGGATTTTCCAAACTTCCGGTAGGCCAGCCCAGTGTTGCCCCTGGTGGCCACCGGCGGCTCACAAGTTGGACCAACACTCAGAGGAGCACTGGCCCCGGGGGGTTTAAAATAAAGATGACCCTTGAGTCCGCAGAACCCAAGGGAAAAAGGCTAGGTGGCAAATAGTAAAACCAAGGTTGGGCCTTGCTGGAGGAGTTTTATTCAAGGCGAACTGTCAAGGGGTTCCCATTATAACCTAACCGTGTAAGGAACGCAAAATCAAGGAACATAACACCGGTATGACGGAAACTAGGGCGGCAAGAGTGGAACAAAACACCAGGCATAAGGCCGAGCCTTCCACCCTTTACCAAGTGTATAGATGCATTAAAGTAGACAAGATATAATAGTGATATCCCAACAATAAACATGTTCCAACAAGGAACAAACTCCAATCTTCACCTGCAACTAGCAACGCTATAAGAGGGGCTGAGCAAAGCGGTAACATAGCCAAACAACGGTTTGCTAGAATAAGGTGGGTTAGAGGTTTGGCATGGCAATATGGTAGGCATGATAAAGCATGTGGTAGGTATTGTAGCCTAGGCATAGCAATAGAGCGAGCATCTAGCAAGCAAAGATAGAAGTGATTTCGAGGGCATGGTCATCTTGCCTGCTAAGTTCTCTGAGTTGACAAAGTTTGATCCTCGTAAGCGTACTCAACTGGTTCCTCAATCACATACTCAGCTCCTGGCTCTACCCAAAGCAAGAACACAAGCAAAGGGAACCACGATCAACCACGATGCAATGCGCAAGCAACATGATGCAAAACATGGCATGATATGCGGGATGTGATATGCAATGCATATGCATGCTTCGGAAAGGAAAGATTGAATCAGGCCTCAACTTGGCAAACCAAGAGTGCCGCTGGAAAGATGAGTTGATTTCAGTCGAAATCAATATAAGGATCACTGGAATCGGATGCACGGTTTTCAAATGGCAAGCAAAACAATAATGGTACCAATCTGCGATTAACGGCACGATGCCATCTAAATACATCAAGAAAAATAATCTACTGCACTCTAATATAGCAACAAAGCACATTGAAGTGATCCACTCAAGATGCTTGACAAAAGATAAACACTGAGCTACGGCAAAATCACACAATAGCAGGCTCAAACAAGCATGGCAAAAGTGCAAAAGATATCAGGTTCACTGACTTAGTGAAAATAGCAACATGTCAGGATTTAACATCAGGAAGCAATGTTTAGAGAAAGATTACAACATGCTAGGAACATATCATGGCAAAGCAAGGCATGGAATGAAACTACTCAAATCATATAACAAAAGTCCGTTAATGACCATAAGCCAAAAGGGATCAGAAAATACAATGGCAAGCATGTAAACATAGCAAGTTTCGTTAACAGATTCAGACTTAGCAGAAAACTGCAACATGGAAAAAACAGAGTTACGTAGGCATGTTTGCGAGCTCGATGCACTCACCACAAGGCATTGCATGGCAAACTAAGCATACGCCCAGCAAGAAGACATGATAAATAAGCTAACCATGGCAAGAACACTCTCATAGCATGCATGGATCAACTACAACAACCTCGGCAAAATTGCTTAACATGTAAACAATCTGCCAGGAACATTTTATAGCAAAAGTAGAGCAAAATTGAGTCATGCTAGGTTGCTCCATAATTGCAAACAAAGACATGGATGGATAGAGCATAACAATATCTCCAAAACATCCATACTGAACATGCTCAAAAGAGGCATGGATCACTCTATAGCAACATGAATACATGGCATAAAAATATTATCAGCGAAAACACTTAGAAGAATTCTAAGTCCCTGAAATCAGCAACATCACGAGAGCTACTTTGCATGCTTATGGTAGTCACCACATTGATCACAAAAATACATGGCATACTCCCCTATAAAGATGGCATGGCATAGCACAAATGTAGCGACCCGACCCGAATGGATCAAGTCTCTGTGCTTAAGTGTCATCCCTGGATCAGTATGCTAACACACACAGTACTCGAGGATTTATAACAGAGGTAAATCACATGTATAAAGTAACGTAAATACTATTACCTCAATCCAAATAGCGGAAGTAACAAGGTTGTGGATTCCTAGCAACACCAATGGCAAAGTTGAGTGTAGAAATCGTAACCCTAACGTATCACTTACTCGTAGTAAGATAAACCTGCAACATGAGACGTTGCAGCCACAAAGGGTCAGTACATTGAATGTACCGGCAAATTCACACCATAGAGAGAAAAGATGAACAATGGATATCACTACATGCATATATGGCTGGTGGAAAAGCTCTATGGTTATAAGGTTTTTTTGCGAAAAACGAATTTTCCCCTACTGCAAAGGAATAATTTATTTAACTATCATGGTGGTTGTTAAACATTGAGAATGGTTGACAGCATTCTCAATCCCAATTAAGTAACATCATTAAACCCGACAATATTCATTTAAAGTAACATGATGAGATCAACAGGATAATCCAAGAACTAGATACTCAAGATGTCCATAACCGGGGACACGGCTAATCATGATTAGTTTACACACTCTGCAGAGGTTTGCGCACTTTTCCCCACAATACTCGATCGCCTCCGTTTGGTTTCTCGCACTACATGGTGTTTGAGAAGACGTATGACCAAGAATTCGGGTGGCAGTCCAAAAAAATAGGCAATCCTGGTCTACCCCGGTGCCTAGACAGGCAAATTCGGGAATAACCAGGTACCTCAATCCACCCAGATGTGTGTTTAAGTTTCCACCTTAAGTAAATCATTAATTAACAATCTCACATCTGTCATGAATACTCTCAAAACCCAATCCACGTCTACGAGCATTACATGGCACTATAAGCATAATGTAATAGTAACTCCCAAGGTTTGAATGTAGGGCAATAGGTTCCTACCTCATCAACTACTTCCCAATACCCACATGTTATCAATCCTACTCATGCAATGTTTGAGGGTGAAACTAATGCATAAAAACTGGGTATGAAAGGGGATATGATCAAAGTGTGAAATTGCATGCAATGTTGATGAAGATGGTTCACACTCAAAACTCTTGATAGATCTACTCGTCTCACTCCGGTCAATCTATCGTAAGCAAGCAATAGTGACCACACATAAGCAATCACTCAAAAGATCAGAAAGAACGAAGAAGACGATTCGGAAAACTTCAAAACCAAGCAAATAACTCTTGCAACATAAAACAATTTCTAACAGTACAAAAATTATGTGAATTTGGCCTTATTAGAATGTTTAGGTCAAGAGCTTCGATTGCAAAAAGAATCAACTCAAACGGAGCTACGAAACTCAAGTTATGATCAAACGAAGTTTGAATCTAAATCTGATCTAATTCAAATTGAAAAACTTTCAAAAACATGTTTAAGTTGTTTTACTGGATAGAGGAGATCGTAACGAAGACGTGGGCGTTGGTTTCGTTGGATTTGGACTAACGAGTAAAAAGTTATGATCATTTGAAACCGAGGGACTAATCTGTAAGAAAAACTATCACAGATAGGTCCCTGGCAAAAATTAAAAAAAAAAGGTAAAAACTAAAGAATGAACGTTCGTTAACGAACGAAAATCGTTCGCCACCAGACCCTAACTAACGAACGACCACTAAACAAATCTAACTAAAAGAAAAACCGGCTAAACCTAACTAACCGAAAAGAACCGAAATAAAAAATCGAACTAAAACAGTAAACCGGACCGGGCGGTTCATTACCGGTTAACCGGGGTTCGGCCGGCGGTGGTCAACGGCGAGGTGGGCGGCGGCGCGAACTCCGGCGCGACGGTAGGCGGGATGCGGCGTGGCGCGGCAGGCAGCGGCGCTAGCGGGCGGTGGCGATTCAGGTGGCGGCGGCAGCAAGTGCGGCGGCGGCGCAGCGAGAGAAGAGAGAGGGGCCGAGGCCTCGGGCATTTATATGCGGGAGGAGCGGAGGAGTAGCGTGGAGAAGGGGGCAGGAGGAGCCCGGGCGGTGCATGGCGTCCATGGCGGCGGCGGCGCTCCCGGGCTGGCTCGGGAGACCGAGCGGAGGTCGGGACAGGGCGACGCGGGCTGGGCCGCGGCCTGCTGGGCCGGCTGGCCTGGCACGAAGAGAGAAAGAGAGAGAGAGAGAGAGAGAGAGAGAGAGAGAGAGAGAGAGAGAGAGAGAGAGAGGGAGCAGTGCTGGGCTTCGGCCTGGGACTGTTCGAAGAGTTTTTTAAAAAACAGAGACAAACAGAAATAAACAAAAGAAAATAGAGGCAAAAAATAATATAGGCATATAATATATCAAAATTTTCAGAAAGAGAATTCCTACAACGCGAACATTTTTATAACTTTAAATAAAATCTACAAAAATTCCAATAAATCAAACAATGCTACCGATTCAATAAAACCCACTAAAAATCATTTTAAAAATACCAAAATGGTTTCAAATTAATTTTTCTCCCATTTTCTGTTGTAGGGAATCATGTTACCCTAATTTCCATGTATTTTGTTTTGGAGAAAAATAATTTGAATAAAACCCAAATAACTCCAAATTGAAAATAAATTCAAAAGAACTTTGAATTTAATTCTTTGAAACTCCCAACTCATATTTCATATAATTTGAAGAAGTCATTTTATCTTCTCTCACGAAAATCATTGAGTTGCATAAAGTTTCAGAATTGGAAATATTTTCAAATGAAATTCAAATATTTTCAACACCCCTTGTCATTTAAATAAATGGAAGAAGTCATGTCATGTTCTCTCCAGGGTTTCGTGGTGAAAAGAATTTGAATTCACGGAGATCAGAGAGCAAATATGAAAGTTTGGGAAACTCCTTTTATTCCCTCTCATTTAACTTCCAAAAGGTTTCGAATTCACTCACTTTCAGACAATCAATCAAACAATCAATCAATCTATCTATTTATTATAACATTCCAAAATTTAGAATTTTGGGATGTTAGAAACCTACCACCCTTAAAATGAATCTCGTCCTCGAGATTCGGAGAGGCTAGCCAGAAAAGGTTAGGGTTTGGGGGTCTCCTTAAAATCCATCGATCATCATAGGGGTCTGGGGTGCAACCACCCTTAGAAACATGGTTACTGTTCCATCAAAACTCATATACTCCATCCTTATTCTTGACAGTGTTGGTCTTCTCAGATCCTCGAGAAAATTCCTCCTCTGAGCTCTTCCGGTAACGGCATAACCTTTTTCCTCAATTCTTTTGTCCTTTCCTCTTGGTAAGGTTATTCCGAGATTTGGTCTTCTTAGCTGACGGGTCTGGCGCCAGTACTAAATAACTATCGATATCTCATGGTGGTTAACAATTTAGGGTTTCTCCTGCATGAAATGGGTCTGGTTGATCCTCACCGTATAACCTACGGTTGGCAACAACTGCCATGTACAAGGGAAAGATACTTATACCATTCTAAGGTTCAAACAAGGTTTACTATCGTCGTCTCTCTACTATAGGTAAGTCACTCAGATTTACCATCCCATATAGCAAGGCGAATAACAAGAGTAAGTCGGTATGGTGATCAATCCATCCCGCACCCAAATCATTACCTTGTACATGGTTTAGTGAATCTCGCATTCTAATACTCGGTCATCCTCACAAGCATTGCAGAATTTCTCTTGTCGACGAACCAAGTTCGGATAAATCCATGGATTCTGCAAGCCAAGCAATCATCTATCGTTCCTTCACAACTCTCAGGTTTTGCCTTACTCCTATAAGATCGTCTATCGATAAAATCGTATCTTCCTCCAGGGTTTTCCTTCAGCAAGAATGTGCTTGCTTCTTGGCAGGTCCTGGGCCTATGGGTTATGGCCCATCTCATCACTTGTAGTCCTTTGAACTTATTATCGGGCAACTGATCATTATTCCAACTTCCAACTTCCTAGTATTCTTAAATCCATCAAATTGTACTGTCTTCCTTCCTTCTATTGGCACCAAACTAGGACATGATTACTCAGACTCATCATGGAGTTTCCATTGATCCATATTTCCGACATCATACCTCCTTTATATCCAATAGTAATTTATCTCTTCATCCTCGTGGGATATCCCACATACCGAGATAAAACTTATACTTATGAAGTCCATACTCTACTTCGTGGAACATCATTATCCTTTCCAGGGTCAAGCGTTCTTATAGGGGAGTATTGGCCATCTCTGCATGGCACTTCTTCAACTGGGAAACATGAAACACATCATGAACTCCAATACGCTCCAAAACTCGGAATGGTCCTACAAATCTCGGGGCTAACTTTACCTTAACTCCAATTCGTTTAACTCCTCGCAGAGGGAACACATGAAGACATGCTCTGTCTCCAATTTCATAGACTACCTCCTTGCGTTTTTAAGTCTGCATAACTCTTCTGCCTGGACTGAGCTACCTTCAGTCTATCTCGAATAAACTTACATTCTCTTCTGACTCCTTGATCACATTTGGTCCAAACAACTGACGGTCTCCACTTCATCCCACATACTCTTGGGGCATCACACATATCCAGACAAAGCTCGTATTCATTTTGTCTGAAATCCACTCAGCGGAGTATCCTTATCTTTTCCAGGGGTCAACGGTTCTTACAGGGTACTACCACCCTTAAAATGCACAAATCTTCCATAGACCATATTTCTCATATCCTCAGAATGGCCAAAATTCTTCTTCATAGAGCAACAACTCATAAAATCCATATCAGTACCAACGATGCTAACTTTATTCACTCTCAATTGATTACAATCTCTCGCTCTTCCATTACATGTCTCAACTCAACACCTTGATACAAAAGAGTTGTTCTCACTTCTACTACAGACTCGAATATTTATCACAAGTCTCCTTCTCTTTGGGACAATCTCTGGCAAAGTGCCCTGCTTCAATACAACTAAAACATATTACTTCTCACAAGTATCGAGGTTTCCTTTTTGGGCAATTGTTGAGGTAGTGCCCGGACTCCTTGCACCTGTAACAGGTGATATGCCTCAGGTCCCTCCTGGGCTCCAATCGGTTTCTCTTCCTGGACCTTTCCATTTCAATCAGGGCTTCTATTTCCTATGGGTCATATGCTACTTCCTCTGTCGGGAATTCTACTAGATCTCCATTCAAACAATTTTGGGAGATGTGTCCTTCTTCTCCACATGAATAGCAAGACTTAGTGAAGGGTTTACTCGGGTATTCTTTAAGTGTGTCCTCCATCTCTTCCGTCATCACGGGTTCTTCTAAAATTTCCATGACGGCTCCTTTCATTACTTCTTTCTTCTGCTGGATGGTTCGTTGTACCATGGGGTAAATGTGACACTGAGCAGGATAGTGGGTAGTCCCTTCACACAAGAAACAAGTAATCTGCCTAGTTGGGCATTCTTCAACTGGGTGACTTCCTTCACAATTTGTGCATTCATCCTTGTGTTCTTTATGGGTGTGTCCTATTTCTCCACAAATCTTGCATGCACAAGGTTTCTTCATATCCTTTCCATAAGGCTTCAACTTTTGGGACACAAACCGAGACTTGGCAAAGTCAACTTAAATTCTTTCCAAGTGGTTACTCCTTGCCATCCATTGATGGTTTGGTACATCCTCCACCAAGTAGTAGCACCTCTTTCAAAGCACTGAAGAGCATGTTGGGTCATATCATGTCCAACTATAGGGTTATTCTCCATGTGGTCCTCCATGTTTTGAATCCATTAGTCCGTCTCCAATTGACTCATCGGTCCAGAAAATATAAGCTCACCTTCATTCATCCTATATTGGGTCCATGGGTTTGGGGTGAGATAAGAGAGATAGAGAGGGATACACACAATACAAACAAAAGTTTTGAAAAGACAGATTTTATTTGTGGTTTTCGGGAAAAACATCAAACAAATGACAGCTCACAAACATCGCATCTAACGTAGGTATATAACAGGGGTTTGGTCTTCTAAAGGTCAATAAATCTTCAACGTCTCCAAACTCTTCAAGCCTTATTCATGCCTCCAATGGCTTCTTCCGATCATGCTTGTCTTTCTCAAGTTCTTTTGCCAACTCATCTGTGTTGACGCGAAGTCTCTCGTGTCATCCTTTAAGGTTCTGGAGTTGCGTTCCATACTTCTGGGTTTCAACATCCTTGGCATGAGCCATGGTCATACTGTCCTTCAGTTCCTGACAAAACTCTGGTATCTCGAGGTTGTAGCTCCTCCAGCTTGGCTACTTCAACTTCTGGGTCCTAAATTCTTCACGAAATGCTCCTTGTCAAAATACGGCTTCTTGTAGCTCCATCTTAACTTCTTGATGTAACACTCCAGATCTTGGTGATACTCCGGCTAAGGTTAGAACTTCATCTTACTAATAGGTGTTCCATCAGTCTTCTTCCATCAAATCCATTCTGAAGAAATGCATCCTTAACTCAGCACGGTGACAATAGCATCAGCGGGAGATGACATCACGGATAACCATGTTTCTGCTCTTGTCATTCCCATGAGCTATCATTCCATAGTTGATATCTCCTGCCCTAGGGTTTTCTTTGACAAAACTTTGAGTTCTCATGCTCCTTGTTTCAGTCTTTTCTCCGATACACCTTGATCTTGGGTATTGACAACTTCCATAGTCTGCCAAGTTCCATAAGGGTAGCCTTCCTAGGTCATACAAATCTGGGAATTCTTCAGAGCCTCCAATTCTCCTAATCTTCAGAGTCTTCAACAGCTATAGTCTCCATTATTCAGATGCACGGAAAATACTCTTCATTCCTAAGTGGTCTTAGTTGTCTGATATCTTGTACTTCTTAGAGTGGTCTCATCAGTCGAATCTTCGTGTGGTCAAAAAGGGAAAGGGGTATGGTCTCACTAAAGGGAATTTTTGAATAAGCTCAGAAGAGAAGAGAGGTAAAAGATCTTTTCGAAAGGGAAAGTTGTAGAGAAAAATCTTTGCTATGGGCTTGCCAGTTTCTAGGGTCACGTCCTACAGTCAACATGTTCTCTGATACCATCTTGTAGTGACCCGACCCGAATGGATCAAGTCTCTGTGCTTAAGTGTCATCCCTGGATCGGTATGCTGACACACACAGTGCTCGAGGATTTATAACAGAGGTAAATCACATGTATAAAGTAACGTAAATACTATTACCTCAATCCAAATAGCGGAAGTAACAAGGTTGTGGATTCCCATCAACACCAATGGCAAAGTTGAGTGTAGAAATCGTAACCCTAACGTATCACTTACTCGTAGTAAGATAAACCTGCAACATGAGACGTTGCAGCCACAAAGGGTCGGTACATTGAATGTACTGGCAAATTCACACCAGAGAGAGAAAAGATGAACAATGGCTATCACTACATGCATATATGGCTGGTGGAAAAGCTCTATGGTTATAAGGTTTTTTTGTGAAAAGCCAATTTTCCCCTACTGCAAAGGAATAAATTTATTTAACTATCATGGTGGTTGTTAAACATTGAGAATGGTTGACAGCATTCTCAATCCCAATTAAGTAACATCATTAAACCCAACAATATTCATTTAAAGTAACATGATGAGATCAACAGGATAATCCAAGAACTAGATACTCAAGATGTCCATAACCGGGGACACGGCTAATCATGATTAGTTTATACACTCTGCAGAGGTTTGCGCACTTTTCCCGACAAGACTCGATCGCCTCCGTTTGGTTTCTCGCACTACATGGTGTTTGAGAAGACGGATGATCTAGACATAGTCTTTCAGAAGCGCTAGCACCTTACGATCGGGTAGACCGTGCCACCTACATCCCCTACATCTGCTAGTCTACCACTGTAAGAGTTCGCATGACTTAGTCAACTATGCTAGAGCCCATAATAGCTTGTGGCTGCACACGGAAGTTTCTAGCATGAAAAATCTCATGATCCCTTTGAGTCTGGGTGGCGGTCCAAAAAAACCAGGCAATCCTGGTCTACCCCGGTGCCTAGACAGGCAAATCCGGGAATAACCAGGTACCTCAATCCACCCAGATGTGTGTTTAAGTTGCCACCTGAAGTAAATCATTAATTAACAATCTCACATCTGTCATGAATACTCTCAAACCCCAATCCACATCTTCGAGCATTGCATGGCACTATAAGCATAACGTAATAGTAACTCCCAAGGTTTGAATGCAGGGCAATAGGTTCCTACCTCATCAACTACTTCCCAATACCCAGGTGTTATCAATCCTACTCATGCAATGTTTGAGGGTGAAACTAATGCATAAAAACTGGGTATGAAAGAGGATATGATCAAAGTGTGAACTTGCCTGCAATGTTGATGAAGATGATTTGCACTGAAAACTTTTGATAGATCTACTCGTCTCACTCCGGTCAATCTATCGTAAGCAAGCAATAGTGACCACACATAAGCAATCACTCAAAAGATCAGAAAGAACAAAGAAGACGATTCGGAAAACTTCAAAACCAAGCAAATAACTCTAGCAACATAAAACAATTTCTAACAGTACAAAAATTATGTGAATTTGGCCTTATTAGAATGTTTAGGTCAAGAGCTTCGATTTGCAAAAAGAATCAACTCAAACGGAGCTACGAAACTCAAGTTATGATCAAACGAAGTTTGAATCTAAATCTGATCTAATTCAAATTTTAAAACTTTCAAAAGCATGTTTAAGTTGTTTTACTGGATAGAGGAGATCGTAACGAAGACGTGGGCGTTAGTTTCGTTGGATTTGGACTAACGAGTAAAAAGTTATGATCGTTTGAAACCGAGGGACTAATCTGTAAGAAAAACTATCACATATAGGTCCCTGGTGAAAATTAAAAAAAGGTAAAAACTAAAGAATGAACGTTCATTACAGAACGCTAACGAACGAAAATCGTTCGCCACCAGACCCTAACTAACGAACGACCAATAAATAAATCTAACTAAAAGAAAAACCGGCTAAACCTAACTAACCAAAAGAACCGAAATAAAAAAAATCAAACTAAAACAATAAACCGGACCGGGCGGTTCATTACCGGTTAACCGGGGTTCGGCCGGCGGTGGTCAACGGCGAGGTGGGCGGCGCGAACTCCGGCGCGGCGGTAGGCGGGATGCGGCGTGGCGCGGCAGGCAGCGGCGCTAGTGGGCGGCGGCGATTCGGGCGGCGGCGGCAACAAGTGCGGCGGCGGCGCAGCGAGAGAAGAGAGAGGGGCCAGGGCCTCGGGCATTTATATGCGGGAGGGGCGGAGGAGTAGCATGGAGAAGGGGGCAGGAGGAGCCCGGGCGGCGCACGGCGTCCATGGCGGCGGCGGCGCTCCCGTGCTGGCTCGGGAGACCGAGCGG
>NC_041382.1:420080629-420205712 GCF_002162155.2 Triticum dicoccoides
GAGAGAGAGAGCAGTGCTGGGCTTCGACCTGGCACTGTTCAAAGAGTTTTTTTTAAAACAGAGACAAACGGAAATAAACAAAAGAAAATAGAGGCAAAAAATAATATAGGCATATAATATATCAAAACTTTCAGAAAAAGAATTCCTACAACGCGAACATTTTTATAACTTTAAATAAAATCTACAAAAATTCCAATAAATCAAACAATGCTACTGATTCAATAAAACCCACTAAAAATCATTTTAAAAATACCAAAATGGTTTCAAATTAATTTTTCTCCCATTTTCTGTTGTAGGGAATCATGTTACCCTAATTTCCATGTATTTTGTTTTGGAGAAAAATAATTTGAATAAAACCCAAATAACTCCAAATTGAAAATAAATTCAAAAGAACTTTGAATTTAATTCTTTGAAACTCCCAACTCATATTTCATATAATTTGAAGAAGTCATTTAATCTTCTCTCACAAAAATCATTGAGTTGCATAAAGTTTCAGAATTGGAAATATTTTCAAATGAAATTCAAATATTTTCAACACCCCTTGTCATTTAAATAAATGTAAGAAGTCATGTCATCTTCTCTCCAGGGTTTCGTGGTGAAAAGAATTTGAATTCACGGAGATCAGAGAGCAAATATGAAAGTTTGGGAAAGTCCTTTTATTCCCTCTCATTTAACTTTCAAAAGGTTTCGAATTCACTCACTTTCAGACAATCAATCAAACAATCAATCAATCTATCTACTTATTATAACATTCCAAAATTTAGAATTTTGGGATGTTACAACAAAACACATGTAGGGCTCAAGTTCATAGGAGGCACACATTAAACATGGTAAAAATAACAAATGTCCATAATCTGTTAAGAAACAGGAACTAACATTACATAGCACTCTTGCAACAGCATTTAGGGCATCAATATGAACTCAATTGAACATGGTGCAATGCAATGAAATGAAGCGCACATCCAGACGAACAATTTGATATGCTACACGCCCAAAACAGAGCTACGGATGCAAAGTTATGATGCGATGAAGAATGCTAAAAATAATGCAGACTTGGACAGAAAACTAGGTCAAGCCTAATTTCGGATCTGGATCTGAGGCGCGCTTCCCGAGGTCCACCAGAATATCACCGGAACAGTAGCTCGCCGGGGACGTAGAGGAAGCAAGGGCTCGCGGAGTAGCGGGAAGAAGTGGCGAGCGCGGGAGGACGTCGGGGCGCCGACGATGACAGACGGGGAGGCCGGCGAGGTGGACGGGGAGCGAGGCGGCGACCGGTGGTGACGACGACCGCTGGCAGAGCGGAGGCGGGCGGTGGTGAGCTCCGGCGCGCGCGGGCGGCGAGGAGGCGGCGAGGGGCAGCGCGGGGAGAGTCGGGCGGCGGGGACGAACGGGCGCGGGTGGCGGCCGACTGGGCCTCGGGGGCTCGCCTCGGGCCTAGCAGGCCAGCAGCGATGTGGGGCACGGCGCCTCAGTGAACCAGGAGGCGCCACGTGGCGGCGACGAGGGCGGCGGACATGTCCGTCCGGTGGAGAGGAAACGTCCGGCGGCGCGAGGGGAAGGTTAGGGTAGGGTTTGATCCGGGATTTCGGAGGAGGAGGCCTATTTATACATAGAAGGATCTAGGAGACTCCAAATTGAGCATGGTTTTCGGCCACGCGATCGTGATCGAACGACCGAGATGATGGAGGAGGTTTAGGTTGGTTTTGGGATAATTTGGAGAGGTGTTGGGCTGCAACACACACGAGGCCTTTACGGTTCCTCGGTTAACCGTTGGAGTATCAAACGAAGTCCAAATGGCACGAAACTTGACAGGCGGTCTACCGGTGGTAAACCAAGTCCGCTTGGCAAGTCTCGGTCCAATCCGAGAACGTTTAACACCCGCACAGGAAAAGAGGTAAAAGGGGACACCGGAGGACGTAAGAGTGCCGGAATGCAAAACGGACAACAGGGAAAATGCTCGGATGCATGAGACGAACACGTATGCAAATGCGATGCACAAAATGACATTTTATGAGATGCATGACATGGACAAAAGAAAAAAAAATACAAAACCCAACAACGAGGAATATCATAACTTAGTGCCGGAAATGGCAAGAGTTGGAATGCAAATATGGCAGGTTACATATGGGGCGTTACAACACTCCACCACTACAAAAGGATCTCGTCCCGAGATCTAGGACTGGAAAAACTCCGGATATTCGGAACGGAGGTGGTCCTCGCGTTCCCAGGTGGCTTCACGGTCGGAATGATGTGACCACTTCGCTTTCAGGAATTTGATAGACTTGTTGCGAGTCTTGCGCTCAGTTTCTTCAAGAATAGCAATGGGATGCTCATGATAAGACACGTCTTCTTGGAGATTAATCTCTTCGAAGTTAATGGTGCATTCAGGAGTCTTGAAACACTTGCAGAGCTGAGACACATGAAACACGTCGTGCACATTTGCAAAGTTGGATGGAAGCTCAAGTTGATAGGCGAGCTCGCCTCTTTTGCCAATGATCTTGAAAGGACCCACGTATCTAGCGGCAAGCTTCCCTTTGATACCGAAGCGATGAGTACCTTTCATTGGAGAGACGCGGAGGTAGATATGGTCAAACTTCCATTCTGGAATGGCAAGAGGTTGAAGGAGACCAGCTGGTCGTTGGTGTTTTGCTTTCACTCTTCTGGAGACATCACATTCATTCACGAACTGAGCAATCTCGCGCTTCATTCGAGTCCACCAATACGACTGCTTGAGGTCATGGTACATCTTTGTACTTCCATGGTGAATAGAGAGGAGTGAATTGTGAGCCTCGTTCATAATGACTTTACGAAGGTCACCCTTAGGAACAACAATGCGATCCTCGAAGAATAGAGTATCCTTGTCATCAAGACAATAGCACTTGTAATTGGGTTGGCTCTTGGCAATCCCAATCTTCACCTTCTTCACCATAGCATCAAGAAGTTGAACCTCACGAATCTGATCTTCCAAAGTAGGAGAGACTTGGAGGTTGGCAAGGAATCCTTGAGGAACAACTTGGAGATTAAGTTTGTGGAAAGCTTCACAAAGCTCCGGTTGGTAGGGCTAGAGAATCAAACTGTTGCAGTAAACCTTTCTGCTCAATGCATCAGCAATGACATTGGCCTTTCCTGGAGTATATTCAATACTCGGATTATACTCTTGAATCATCTCGACCCAACGAGTCTGCCTGAGGTTGAGGTTGGGCTGAGTGAAAATGTACTTGAGACTCTTATGATCAGTGAAGATGTCCACTTTCCTTCCCAACAAGAGATGTCTCCATGTTAAAAGAGCATGGACAACTGCCGCCAACTCGAGGTCATGAGTGGGGTAGTTCTTTTCGTTGGGCTTCAACTGGCGAGAGGTATAGGCCACAACTTTCTTCTCTTGCATTAGCACTACACCGAGACCTTGCAGGGAAGCATCACAGAAAACTTTGAACGGTTTGGATTCATCAAGAGGAGTCAGAACTAGAGCTGTGACTAACTTCTCTTTGAGGGTGTTGAAAGCGATGTCACATTCAGGCGTCCATACATTCTTCACATGCTTCTGGAGAAGGTTGGAAAGAGGCTTCGCAATCTTTGAGAAGTTCTCAACGAACCTTAGAGAATAGCTTGCGAGCCCAAGGAAGTTGCGGAGTTGCTTCACATTCTGAGGCGATTCCCAGTTCACTATTGTAGACATCTTCTCGGGATTAACAGTTATGCCCTTGGCGGAGATGATATGCCCAAGGTAGAGAACCTCATCGAGCCAAAACTCGCACTTTGAAAACTTTGCATAGAACCGATGTTCTCTGAGTTTGTCCAGCACCAATCTCAAGTGCTTGGCATGATCCTCCTTGTTCTTGGAGAAGACCAGAATGTCATTGAGATAGACCAAGAAGAAGTCATTTGTGTAGGGGTTGAAGATGAAGTTCATCATGCGAGAGAATGTTGGAGGAGCGTTGACAAGGCCGAAAGACATGACAGTGTATTCATATGAACCATAGTTTGTTCTAAATGATGTCTTGGGGATATCTTGTTCACGAATGCGAATCTGATGATAGCCCATACGGAGGTCAAGCTTAGAGAATACTTTAGCACCTTTGAGTTGTTCGAAAAGCTCATTGATGTTGGGAAGTGGGTACTTGTTCTTTATGGTCTTCTTGTTCAATGGACGGTAGTCGACACAAAGTCGGTCCGTTCCATCCTTCTTCTTGACAAAAAGAATCCACAACCCCAAGGAGAAGAACTTGGTCGGATGAGACCCATACGCTCTTGAATATCGAGTTGTTTCTTCAGCTCCTTCAACTCTTCAGGTCCAAGCTTGTAAGGACGTTTGCAAACAGGTTCCGTGCCAGGCTCAAGATCAATGAAGAATTCAACTGGCCGGTGAGGAGGCATTCCTGGAAGCTCTTCTGGAAAGACGTCTTGATATTCACAAACGACTGGAATTTGAGAGATGGCATACAACGCGCCCTTCTCATTGAGAGAAAACAGTCGAATGGTATCATCACGAGCGGCAAAGACGATCACATCCTCAGACGAGTGTGTCAATTGAATCTGCCTGGCAGCACAATCAAGTTGAGCCTTGTGCTTAGAAAGCCAGTCCATGCCAAGAATGAGCTCAATATCCGAGTTACCAAGGAACATTGGAGAAGATAGAAACTTATAGTCGCCCAACGTGATAGAAACCTCCGGAACCATGTAGCTTGTGTGCAAGCATTTACCCGGTGAGACAACTGCTAACGGACTATGCAAATCTTGGAAAGCCAACTCAGGCTTAGATGCAAATGGTCTTGAGATGAAACAATGTGATGCACCGGTATCAAAAAGAACGTTTGCATGAATATCGTTAACATGAAGGTTACCCATGATCACATCTGACGAGTCCTCTGCCTGAGCTGCGTTCATCAAGTTGACCTTTGCAAACTTGGCATTATGCTTGACCACTGCATTGCTAGCAGATCTCACAGGAGGAGGAGGAGGAAGACGCCTCTAGTTGAAGCATTTGTTTGCATAGTGACCCTTCTGCTGACACTTGTTGCATGTGACCTCTGAGAGCGGACTGTGATACGGAGCACTTGACCTTGGAGCATGAGACGAAGTCTTGTTCTAAAAGCCTGGGTTGGGTGGGTGGGAAGATCCATTGCCACCTTTGCTCTTCTGCTGATAAGGCTGACGGAATGGAGGAGGAGGAGGCAACCAATACTTTTGCTGCTTAGCTACCACTTGAGTTGAAGAAGAAGAAGAAGTTGCATCCCTGACTCTCTTCTTGGAAGCATCGCACTTGAGCTGACCAGTCTCTTGCTTCAGTGCCATGTTGTAGAATTCATCATACTTTTTCGGCTCAAAAAGCACGAGAGCTAGTTGCAGATCTTCTCTAAGGCCACCTCTGAACTGATAAATCATGCTCTTCTCGTCAGGGACGTCTTGCTTAGCGAAACGAGCGAGCTTCTGGAACATGATGTTGTACTGGTAAACAGACAAGATACCTTGCTTCAGATTGCGGAACTCCTCGCGCTTGCTCTCAACAACACTCTGAGGAATGTGGTGAGCTTTGAAGTCTTGGCGGAATTCATCCCAGGTAATCACACGACCTCCTCTGGAATCTTTGTATTGTTGATACCACTCTGCAGCTTGGTCTTTGAGTTGGAACGAAGAAAACTTGACAAAGTCCTCAGGCCTGACGTTGCTGCACTCAAAATGTTTGCAGATATCCACGAGCCAATCATCAGCGTCTGTGGCCTCGACACAGTTACTGAAGGTCTTTGGCTGGTTTGCGAGGAACTAGCTGAGTGTAGCAAACTGATTCTAGTTTTTGCCATGGCCTTGATTTCCTTGGTTGCGCTCTTGCAAGAGTTGCATAAGCATCTGTGTGTTGGCGTTGGTAGCAGCCATCACAGCTTGCCATGCCTCCGGAGGTGGAGGTGGTGGCGGCGGATCCGGATTCAGACGCGTTGGAGGAGCCATCCTGAAGAGGGTGACATCCGTTAGCATCTTGAAAGACATATATTTAAGCTGAATCAAATGGATCGAAATTGCAACATATAGTCTTAACATTCGAACAAGAATGAATGAATGAATTCCAAATTAAATGGTCACCCTTCCATAATTTGAGAAGCCACTTAGATAGAGGTAGATGAATAAAACAACAAGGTACGGACAAGAACAAATACTTGGTAAGGATTACCCAATCACGAACCAAATATCTGCAGAAGAAATACTAGAGCTACATGAATTCCCACCTATGAAACTCCTGAAATTTCCCGGTTATGCAATCAGGTGTTGGGGATACAGGGGAAGCATAATATCTCACCCAAAATTAGAAAATCCTACATCCAGCTATATCCATCCTTCAACACATAACCAAGAAACCTTTGGAAATCATTTACCTCAACCTTCGAAAAGCATCCGTTATACGAGTTATGGCAATACTCCCGAACTCCCGCCCCAATACTGGGTGACGTTGAGGTTATCTCACCAACAACTGCATAAAACAGATTTTCGATGTCGGCGAAACTCAGGTATTCTAGAACTGCAACGATAAAACTGTGACGATAACACCTCGGAGCTCAACTCCCCGGGACACTGCCACAACCCATAAATGTCAGGAGGCACCAAGAACAATGTTCTCGTCACAAAACCATCGAAATGATTCCAAGATACCCGCATGATCCTAAAAAAATTAGAGAATTTGAGAAGAGAAGAGTCAAAACTCTACATCAGGATGCCTCACCAGAGCGACGAAGGGACTGAGGAGTAAAAAGAATCCTACTCTCCGATATATATAATCCTATAAGACTCAAAACATTTTTTTTCTAGACTCAACAGCGCCAGCGATTCGATCAAGTAGGGGGCTCCTAAGTCGGGGAAGGCTCTGATTACCAACTTGTAACACCCACGATGCGGCTATATCTCCCACATGTTGGAGCACGCCTTAGAGGCATAACCGCATTGTAGGCAATGTCGCAAGAGGGGTAATCTTTACACATCCCATGTACTAAATAAGAAAAGGTACATAGTTGGCTTACAATCGCCACTTCACACAATAACATAAATATAGCATTACAATCATCCAGATACAATCAAGGTCCGACTACGGAACCAAAATAAAGACAACCCCAAATGCATAATGTCCCTGATCGCCCCAACTGGACTCCACTACTGATCGTCTGGAAAGGAAACGTAGTATCGGCCTGAGTCCTCATCGAACTCCCACTTGAGCACAGTCGCATCTTCTGGAACGGTATCATCGGCACCTGCATCTGGTTTTGTAAGTAATGTGTGAGTCACGGGGACTCAACAATTTCACACCCTCGCGATCAAGACTATTTAAGCTTATGGGTAGGTAAAAGGTATGAGGTGGAGCTGTAGCAAGCACTAGCATATATGGTGGCTAACATACGCAAAAGAGAGCGAGAACAGAAGGCAAAGCACGTTCGGGAATCTATGATCAAGAAGTGATCCAAGTCTACTTACGTTCAAGCACAACCCGAGACCGTGTTCTCTTCCCGGACTCCGCCGAAAAGAGACCATCACGGCTACGCACGCTGTTGATCCATTTTAATTAAGTTAAGTTTCAAGTTTTCTACAACCAGACATTAACAAATTCCCATCTGCCCATAACCGCGGGCACGGCTTTTGAAAGTTCAAATCCTTGCAGGGGTGTCCCAACTTAGCCCATCACAAGCTCTCACGGTCAACGAAGGATATTCCTTCTCCCAGGACGGCCCGGTCAGACTCGGAATCCCAGTTACAAGACATCTCGACAATGGTAAAACTAAACCAGCAAAGCCGCCCGAATGTGCCGACAAATCCCGATAGGAGCTGCACATATCTCGTTCTCAGGGCACACCGGATTGTCCAAACTTTCGGTAGGCAAGCCCAGAGTTGCCCCTGGTGGCCATCGGCGGCTGATAAGTTGGACCAACACTCAAAGGAGCACTGGCCCGGGGAGGTTTAAAATAAAGGTGACCCTTGAGTCCGCGGAACCCAAGGGAAAAAAGGCTAGGTGGCAAATGGTAAAACCAAGGTTGGGCCTTGCTGGAGGAGTTTTATTCAAGGTGAACTGTCAAGGGTTCCCATTATAACCCAATCGTGTAAGGAACGCAAAATCAAGGAACATAACACCGGTATGACGGAAACTCGGGCGGCAAGAGTGGAACAAAACACTTTACCAAGTGTATAGATGCATTAAAGTAGACAAGATATAATAGTGATATCCCAACAATAAACATGTTCCAACAAGGAACAAACTCCAATCTTCACCTGCAACTAGCAACGCTATAAGAGGCGCTGAGCAAAGCGGTAACATAGCCAAACAACAGTTTGCTAGGACAAGGTGGGTTAGAGGTTTGGCATGGAAATATGGGAGGCATGATAAAGAATGTGGTAGGTAACGTAGCATAGGCATAGCAATAGAGCGAGCATCTAACAAGCAAAGACATAAGTGATTTCGAGGGCATGGTCATCTTGCCTGCAAAGTTCTCCGAGTTGACGAAAGCTTGATCCTCGTAAGCGTACTCAACTGGTTCCTCGATCAAGTACTCGGCTCCTGGCTCTACCCAAAGCAAGAACAAAATCAAAGGGAACCACGATCAACCACGGTGCAATGCGCAAGCAACATGATGCAAAACATGGCATGATATGCGGGATGTGATATGCAATGCATATGCATGCTTCGGAAAGGAAAGATTGAATCAGGCCTCAACTTGGCAAACCAAGAGTGCCGCTGGAAAGATGAGTTGATTTTGGTCGAAATCGATATAAGGATCACCGGAATTGGATGCACGGTTTGCAAATGGCAAGCAAAACAATAATGGCACCAATCTGCGATTAACAGCACGATGCCATCTAAATGCATCAAGAAAAATAAGCTACTGCACTCTAACATAGCAATAAAGCATATGGCAGTGATCCACTCAAGATGCTTGACAAAAGATGAACACTGAGCTACGGCTAAATCACACAATAGCAGGCTCAAACAAGCATGGCAAAAGTGCAAAAGATATCAGGTTCGCAAACTTAGTGAAAATAGCAACATGTCGGGATTTAACATCAAGAAGCAATGTTTAGAGCAAGATTACAACATGCTACAGGACATATCATGGAAAAGCAAGGCATGGCATGAAACTACTCAAAGCATATAATGAAAGTCCCTTACTGAGAATAAGCCAAAAGGGATCAGAAAATACAATGGCAAGCATGTAAACATAGCAAGTTTCGCTAATAGATTCAGAGAGCAGAAAACTGGAACATGGTAAAAACAGAGTTACGTAGGCATGTTTGCAAGCTCGATGCACTCACCACAAGGCATTGCACGACAAACTAAGCATACGCCCAGCAAGAAGACATGATAAATAAGCTAACCATGGCAAGAACACTCTCATAGCATGCATGGATCAACTACAACAACCTCGGCAAAATTGCTTAACATGTAAACAATCTGCCAGGAACATTTTATAGCAAAAGTAGAGCAAAATTGAGTCATTCTAGGTTTCTCCATAATTGCAAACAAAGACATGGATGGATAGAGCATAACAATATCTCCAAAACATCCTTAATGAACATGCTCAAAAGAGGCATGGATCACTCTGTAGCAACATGAATACATGGCATAAAAATATTATCAGGCAAAAGACTTAGAAGAATTCTAAGTCCCTGAAATCAGCAACATCACGAGAGCTACTTTGCATGCTTGTGCTAGTCACCACATTGATCACAAAAATACATGGCATACTCCCCTGTAAAGATGGCATGGCATAGCACAAAACACATGTAGGGCTCAAGTTCATAGGAGGCACACATTAAACATGGAAAAAAATGACAAATGTCCATAATCTGTTAAGAAACAAGAACTAACATTACATAGCACTCTTGCAACAACATTTAGGGCATCAAGATGAACTCAAATGAACATTGTGCAATGGAATGAAATGAAGCACACATCCAGACGAACAATTTGATATGCTACACGCCCCAAACGGAGCTACAGATGCAAAGTTATGATGCGATGAAGAATGCTAAAAATAATGCAGACTTAGACAGAAAACTGGGTCAACCCTAATTTTGGATCTGGATCTGGGGCGCGCTTCCCGAGGTCCACCGGAATCTCGCCAGAACAGTAGCTCGCCGGGGTCATAGAGGAAGCAGGGGCTCGCCGGAGTAGCGGGAAGTAGTGGTCGGCGCGGGAGGACGTCGGGGCGCCGGCGAGGACGGACGGGGAGGCTGGCGAGGTGGACGGGGAGCGAGGCGACGACCGGTGGCGGCGACGACCGGTGGCGGAGCGGAGGCGGCCGGCGGCGAGCTCCGGTGCGCACGCGCGGCGAGGAGGCGGCGAGGGGCGGCGCTGGGAGAGCCCGGCGGCGGGGACGAACGGGCGCGGGCGGCGGCTGACTGGGCCTCGGGGGGCCGCCTCAGGCCTAGCGGGCGGGCGGTGATGTGGGGCACGGCGCCTCGAGGCGCCATGTGGCGGTGGCGAGGGCGGCGGACATGTCCGTCCGGTGGAGAGGAAACGTCCGGCGGCGCGAGGGGAAGCTTAGGGTAGGGTTTGATCCGGGATTACGGAGGAGGAGGCCTATTTATACATAGAAGGAGCTAGGAGACACCAAATTGAGCATGGTTTTCGGCCACGCGATCATGATCGAACGACCGATATGATGGAGGAGGTTTAGGTGGGTTTTGGGCCACTTTGGAGAGGTGTTGGGCTGCAACACACACGAGGCCTTTACGGTTCCTCGGTTAACCGTTGGAGTATCAAACGAAGTCCAAATGGCACGAAACTTGACAGGCGGTCTACCGGTGGTAAACCAAGTCCGCTTGGCAAGTCTCGGTCCAATCCGAGAATGTTTAACACCCGCACAGGAAAAGAGGTAAAAGGGGACACCGGAGGACGTTGGAGTGCCGGAATGCAAAACGGACAACGGGGAAAATGCTCGGATGCATGAGACAAACACGTATGCAAATGTGATGTGCAAGATGATATGATATGAGATGCATGACATGGACAAAAGCAAAATGAAGACAAAACCCAACAACGAGGAATATCATAACTTAGTGCCGGAAATGGCAAGAGTTGGAATACAAATATGGCAGGTTACATATGGGGTGTTACAGGCCCCTTCATCATAGATGAGGTTCTCACAGGAGGACCACATCGCCTTCGTAATGCATCGGATAATCGCCTTGAGTCGAATCCCTGGAACGCTGCTCGGCTCCGATGATTCTATGAATAGTTGTGACGCATCTTTTTTGTTTTTCTAAATTTCCTTTTTTTCTCTTTCTCTCCTCTTCTTTTTAGTTTTTCCTTTTTTACATCCCAGGGTATGTTCGGATCTGCCGAACTGTTAGGGGTACACATCTTTAAATGTATGCACCCCGCTATGACTGGTGGCTTCCTTGACGAAGCTTATTACTAAAAGCTTATGGCTTACATTGTCTATGTCGTATGTTATATAAACTTTTTGCCATTATATGCACCTCAATGACTTAAATTTTTTCCAATCTGGGTTGCCTCACTCCTGTGTTTATACCCTACATTCCGATTGTTCAGCTAGGGTGTAAAGGGAGCACCTCTGCGATTGTTACAGTCGGGTAATCCGGACCTGTACCTCAGACGGGCGAAGCCGAAAGCTAGCGTTCTTAAGAGAATAATTGGTCGGCAAAGAAGTGACAAATCACTTACGTTTTTATAACCCTTCAAAATTTATATAGTATAGGCTCCCTGTAATTCGGATCAAGGCCTAAGCATGCATAATTAAGCATGCCAACCCAGGGAAAGGAACCCTTAACGGAACTATTTTCCTTGGAAGATGTTTCTTACGTTCAAAAAGTAATATAACATGACTCCCCGAACAAATTTTTTCTGTTAGAGCAATATGACTGGATTGCTTGGTTTCCGGACATAGGGAATGTTTCCTTACATTCCAAAATGGTATCCGTAAACACTCCACCTTCTTGGTTTGGAGGCCGATGTCACATCCCTAGTTCTGGTATGCTCAAGGACAGCTAGTCATGTGTGCATCATGTTTAAATTCCATTTAAATTTGAAATGGGGATTTGTGAAACCCTCATAAATTATTTCTGGAAATAACACAGATAAAAATTGCTCCAAAAGGGTCCAAGAAAATGTTCATGTTGCTCTCTGAAAATATTGGTCAGAGTTAAAATTCTAACAAATATTTTCAGGAGCTCATAAATATTTATTTTGGCCATTTGGAATTAAGGCATAATTATTTGCTTCGGATATATATATTTATATATATAATATATGTCCAAAAATTCTGTAAATTGATGGGGAGTTTTGGAGCAATCCAAATAGTTCCTACAAAAATTGACAGAAGAAAATAAACTGGTTTGGTATTTTACTAAATCAGAAACAAATTTCAGAAAATTAGAAAACAGAAACAAAACAGGAACAAGGGGAGAAGGAGCTTACCTGGGCCAACTAACCTGGCGGCCCATCTGCCCAGACCCAGCAGGTTGGCCCAGCCCACCTCCTGCCGACGCTAGTCGTCGTCCTCCTGGCGCCAGGAGGACGAGAGGCACGAGCTCGCCGCGCGCGAGCACGCGCCGGCCACCTCCTGCTTCCCCGCTCGCTGTTGGAGGCCCCCGACGATGCCACGCACCTCCCTCAGCCCTCTCTCACTCCCTCTCGCTCTCCCTCCTCCCCTGGATCCCTCTCTCTCACCCCCTGAATGGCTCCGTCGCCACGGCTCGCCGTTGCCGCGGCCCTCGTCCACCCCTTGCCTCTTCGATGCTTCCAGAAGAACCGCCGCGCCTTCCTCTTCATCTCCACCAACCTACGTGACACCGGAAGCTCCGTAGCACCATCCCCGCCGTCGTCTTCTTCCTCCGGATGCCGGAGATCGGCTTCGCCGTTCCGCCCGCATCGGACCTCCCCCCCGAGCCGCTGACCTCTTCAACGTGATCGCTGTGAGCTTCCGCGCCGAACCCCTCTCTTCTCCCTCGCGTTCGTGAGCTACAGGACGCATCTCCGCCATGGCCGAGAGCTCGGCTCCGCCGCGCATGTCACCGCCGTCGTTCTAGCCACCGCCGCTCGCGTCCGAACCCATAAACGCACTCAGCGCGTTCCCAGGAACCCGTAGAACTCGCGGGTTCGCCCTACCGTGCCCCGCAGCCTGTTTTCGCCCGGAGCCGAACTCCAGCCGCCGCCTCGAGCCCCGCTTCGGCGAGCTCCGGCGCCCCCGCAGCCTCCCACCAGCTCCCCTGGATGCGGACGATGACGGGCTACGCCCCGGTGGTCTTCGCGCGTCCAGACGCCGCTCGTAGCGCAATTCCGGCGAGTCGCCGCCGCGCTATTGGTCGCCGTCGGCAGAACTCCGGCGGGCTGATGTGGCATCGTAGTTAGGCACTAACTACCCCCCTAGAGACTGACAGTGGGCCCCATAGCCACTAATCTAAATTAGATTAGGAATAACTCCTCTGTTAACTAACTGAGTCACTGACGTGTGGACCCCACACGTCAGGTTTGACCCGGTCAGCCATGTTGACTCGCTGACGCAGGCATGACGTCATGCTGACGCAATATTTCATTTTCTGGTTTAAAATTAATCAGGAAATTCCAGAAAGTGTTCAAAACTTCAAAAATTCATAGAAATTCAACCGTAGCTTAGATTGAAATAATTTATATATGAAAAATGATCAGAAAAATTCAATCTATCCATCTATACCATTTTCATGCATGAAAAACCAACCTATACATGTTGTATATATGAAAACACATGAATGGCATTTATAAGAGCTTATTTTGGAGTTGCATTTGAACCTTTGGTTCAAATGGACTTCAACCAAATAAATGCTAGATGCATTACCTCAAACAACATCACATATTCATGCCATCTTCATGCATCATATTTTTGCGTATGATTGTGTATTGATTGCCGACACCGTTCCTTCTCGATAGGTCCTGCTCCGGAGACCGATCCAGAGTACCTGTCTGAGGAGCAGTGCCCCTTGTTGATCTACCAGGCAAGCAAAACCCCCTTGTTCATTCTGATACAATCCCACTCTCTCGCTCCTGCTCTCTTTTATTGCATTAGGACAACAACGATTCAACTCTACTTTATGCTGCGGTAGTTGAACCCATTCCTCTGCATGACCTGTCATTGCCACAGTAAATAGTTGAAACCCACTAGCATGTGTAGGAGTTGATTAAGCCATGTTCTGCTTCTACCATGCCATGCCTGCTATTGCTTAGTGTTGTGGCAGGTCTGATTCATTGGGAATGGATTGGAGTGTTATGCTATGTTCTAATGCTAAGAGTTAAGTGTGTGAACACGACTTGGTAAAGGTAGCGGTGAGAGGCCATGTAGGAGTACATGGTGGGTTGTCTCATTGGGACCGTCCTTAAGAACCGAGTTCTGTGTAAGTTGTCCAATGACTAGCTACTACCACACATTGGGTTCCGCTAACTCGACCCCTCTCGACTTATTAACCAACTTGATCTCTGTCCAGGAGTTGCAACTAGTTTCTGGTGTTTGTAGGTAGTGCTATTTTTCTACCGAGTGGCACCCGGCAGGGTGGACTTGGGACAGACTAGGCACCGTGGCCCGGTGTACCGAGTGGCACCCGGATGGTGGGCTCGGGAACCCTGTACACATCGTTTGGGGCCGTGAGCAACACCCCGGCCGGATCTCCTTGCGGATGGAACCCGAATAGGCGATAAACCTGGACTAGAGTCTTGTGTGGTTAGTTAGGTCGTGGCCGACACCCTCGCCAGGCTTCCGCTTGAAGGTTGCCGAGATACATGAAGTGTATATGGTGATAAGTGGTGAGAGCGTGTGTGAAGAAGTACACCCCTGCAGGGTTATCATGATCTATTCGAATAGCCGTGTCCTTGGTTATGGACTTCTTGGATGCTTACGTGGTACATAGACAACTTGAAGTGGACACTCTAAAATGCTCAAGACAAGTGTGAGTGCTATGGATGGCCTTCTCATAGGAGAGACGGGGATGAATCCATGGTAGTGTATTGATGTGGTGATTAGTGGACTCGTGTGTGCTACCTCCCCTCAAAGAAGTTTCTCATTGTCGTAGAACAGGATAGCCAGAGTCAAAGCTGGCTTGCTGCAACTAAACCCCACATTACCTTCTTGATACAAATGCATGTATGATAGTATCTGATGTAAGTCTTGCTGAGTACCTTTTGAAGGAAATATGCACTAAGGGCAATAATAAAGTTATTGTTTATTTCCTTATATCATGATAAATGTTTATTATTCATGCTAGAATTGTATTAACCGGAAACATAATACATGTGTGAATACATAGACAAAGAGTGTCACTAGTATGCCTCTACTTGACTAGCTCGTTAATCAAAGATGGTTATGTTTCCTAACCATGAACAAGGAGTTGTTATTTGATTAACGAGATCACATCATTAGGTGAATGATCTGATTGACATGACCCATTCCATTAGCTTAGCACCCGATCGTTTAGTATGTTGCTATTGCTTTCTTCATGACTTATACATGTTCCTATGACTATGAGATTATGCAACTCCCGTTTTCCGGAGGAACACTTTGTGTGCTACCAAACGTCACAACGTAAATGGGTGATTATAAAGGTGCTCTACAGGTGTCTCCAAAGGTACATGTTGGGTTGGCATATTTCGAGATTAGGATTTGTCACTCCGATTGTCGGAGAGGTATCTCTGGGCCCTCTCGGTAATGCACATCACATAAGCCTTGCAAGCATTGCTACTAATGAGTTAGTTGCGAGATGATGTATTACGAAACGAGTAAAGAGACTTGCCGGTAACGAGATTGAACTAGGTATTGAGATACCAACGATCGAATCTCGGGCAAGTAACATACCGATGACAAAGGGAACAACGTATGTTGTTATGCGGTCTAACCGATAAAGATCTTCGTAGAATATGTAGGAGCCAATATGAGCATCCAGGTTCCGCTATTGGTTATTGACCGGAGACGTGTCTCGGTCATGTCTACATTGTTCTCGAACCCGTAGGGTCCGCACGCTAAGGTTTCGATGACAGTTATATTATGAGTTTATGAGTTTTGATGTACCGAAGTTAGTTCAGAGTCCCGGATGTGATCACGGACATGACGAGGAGTCTCGAAATGGTCGAGACATAAAAATTGATATATTGGACGGCTATATTCGGACACCGGAAGTGTTCCGGGTGATTTCGGAGAAAACCGGAGAGCCGGAGGGTTGCCGGAACCCCACCGGGAGAAGTAATGGGCCATATGGGCCTTAGTGGAGAGAGAGAGGGGCTTCCAGAGGTGGGCCACGCGCCTCCTCTTCCCTGGTCCGAATTGGACTAGGAGAGGGGGGCGGCGCCCCCCTTTCCCTCTCCCTCCCCACTTCTTTCCCCCTCCTAGTAGGAGTCCTACTCCTACTAGGAGGAGGACTCCTCCTGGCGCGCCTATAGGGGCCGGCCGGCCTCCTCCCCTTGCTCCTTTATATACGGGGGCAGGGGGCACCCCTAGATACACAAGTTGATCTACGTGATCGTTCCTTAGCCGTGTGCGGTTCCCCCTCCACCATATTCCACCTCGGTCATATTGTAGCGGTGCTTAGGCGAAGCCCTGCGACGGTAGAACATCAAGATCGTCACCACGCCGTCGTGCTGACGGAACTCCTCCCTGACGCTTTGCTGGATCGGAGCCCGGGGATCGTCATCGAGCTAAACGTGTGCTAGAACTCGTAGGTGCCATAGTTTCTGTGCTTGATCGGTCGGGCCGTGGAGACGTACGACTACATCAACCAAATGCTTCCGTTGTTGATCTACAAGGGTACGTAGATCACACTCTCCCCTCTCGTTGCTATGCATCACCATGATCTTGCATGTGCGTAGGAATTTTTTTGAAATTACTACGTTCCCCAACAGTGGCATCAGAGCCTAGGTTTTATATGTTGATGTTATATGCACGAGTAGAACACAAGTGAGTTGTGAGCGATATAAGTCATACTGCTTACCAGCATGTCATACTTTGGTTCGGCGGTATTGTTGGACGAAGCGGCCTGGACCGACATTACGCGTACGCTTACGCGAGACCGGTTCTCCTGACGTGCTTTGCACATAGGTGGCTTGCGGGTGACAGTTTCTCCAACTTTAGTTGAACCGAGTGTGGCTACGCCCGGTCCTTGCGAAGGTTAAAACAGCACCAACTTGACAAACTATCGTTGTGGTTTTGATGCGTAGGTAAGATTGGTTCTTGCTTAAGCCCGTAGCAGCCACGTAAAACTTGCAACAACAAAGTAGAGGACGTCTAACTTGTTTTTGCAGGGCATGTTGTGATGTGATATGGTCAAGACATGATGCTAAATTTTATTGTATGAGATGATCATGTTTTGTAACCGAGTTATCGGCAACTGGCAGGAGCCATATGGTTGTCGCTTTATTGTATGCAATGCAATCGCGCTGTAATGCTTTACTTTATCACTAAGCGGTAGCGATAGTCGTGGAAGCATAAGATTGGCGTGACGACAACGACGCTACGATGGAGATCAAGGTGTCGCGCCGGTGATGATGGTGATCACGACGGTGCTTCGATGGAGATCACAAGCACAAGATGATGATGGCCATATCATATCACTTATATTGATTGCATGCGATGTTTATCTTTTATGCATCTTATCTTGCTTTGATTGACGGTAGCATTATAAGATGATCTCTCACTAATTATCAAGAAGTGTTCTCCCTGAGTATGCACCGTTGCGAAAGTTCTTCGTGCTGAGACACCACGTGATGATCGGGTGTGATAGGCTCTACGTTCAAATACAACGGGTGCAAAACAGTTGCACACGCGGAATACTCAGGTTATACTTGACGAGCCAAGCATATACAGATATGGCCTCGGAACACGGAGACCGAAAGGTCGAGCGTGAATCATATAGTAGATATGATCAACATAGTGATGTTCACCAATGAAACTACTCCATCTCACGTGATGATCGGACATGGTTTAGTTGATTTGGATCACGTAATCACTTAGAGGATTAGAGGGATATCTATCTAAGTGGGAGTTCTTTAAGTAAATTAATTGAACCTAAATTTATCATGAAACTTAGTACCTGATAGTATCTTGCTTGTTTATGCTTGAGTGTAGATAGATGGCTCGTGTTGTTGTTCCGTTGAATTTTAATGCGTTCCTTGAGAAAGCAAAGTTGAAATATGATGGTAGCAATTACACGGACTGGGTCCATCACTTGAGGATTATCCTCATTGTTGCACAGAAGAATTACGTCCTGGAAGCACCGCTGGGTGCCAGGCCTGCTGCTGGAGCAACACCAGATGTTATGAACGTCTGGCAGAGCAAAGCTGATGACTACTCGATAGTTCAGTGTGCCATGCTTTACGGCTTAGAATCGGGACTTCAATGACGTTTTGAACGTCATGGAGCATATGAGATGTTCCAGGAGTTGAAGTTAATATTTCAAGCAAATGCCCGGATTGAGAGAGATGAAGTCTCCGATAAGTTCTATAGCTGCAAGATGGAGGAGAACAGTTCTGTCAGTGAGCATATACTCAAAATGTCTGGGTATAATAATCACTTGATTCAATTGGGATTTAATCTTCCAGATGATTGCATCATCGACAGAATTCTCCAATCACTGCCACCAAGCTACAAGAGCTTCGTGATGAACTATAATATGCAAGGGATGAATAAGACTATTCCCGAGCTCTTCGCAATGCTGAAAGTTGCGGAGGTAGAAATCAAGAAGGAGCATCAAGTGTTGATGGTCAACAAGACCACTAGTTTCAAGAAAAAGGGCAAAGGGAAGAAGAAGGGGAACTTCAAAAAGAACGGCAAGCAAGTTGCTACTCAAGAGAAGAAACCCAAACCTGGACCTAAGCCTGAAACTGAGTGCTTCTACTGCAAGCAGACTGGTCACTGGAAGCGGAATTGCCCCAAGTATTTGGCGGATAAGAAGGATGGAAAGGTGAACAAAGGTATATGTGATACACATGTTATTGATGTGTACCTTACTAATGCTCGCAGTAGCACCTGGGTATTTGATACTGGTTCTGTTGCTAATATTTGCAACTCAAAACAGGGACTACGGATTAAGCGAAGATTGGCTAAGGACGAGGTGACGATGCGCGTGGGAAACGGTTCCAAAGTCGATGTGATCGCAGTCAGCATGCTACCTCTACATCTACCTTCGGGATTAATATTAGACCTAAATAATTGTTATTTGGTGCCAACGTTAAGCATGAACATTATATCTGGATCTTGTTTGATGCGAGACGGTTATTCATTTAAATCTGAGAATAATGGTTGTTCTATTTATATGAGTAATATCTTTTATGGTCATGCACACTTAAAGAGTGGTCAATTTTTGATGAATCTCGATAGTAGTGACACACATATTCATAGTGTTGAAGCCAAAAGATGCAGAGTTAATAATGATAGTGCAACTTATTTGTGGCACTGTCGTTTAGGTCATATCGGTGTAAAGCGCATGAAGAAACTCCATACTGATGGACTTTTGGAACCACTTGATTATGAATCACTTGGTACTTGCGAACCGTGCCTCATGGGCAAGATGACTAAAACACCATTCTCCGGTACTACCGAGAGAGCAACAGATTTGTTGGAAATCATACATACAGATGTATGTGGTCCGATGAATATTGAGGCTCGTGGCGGATATCGTTATTTTCTCACCTTCACAGATGACTTAAGAAGATATGGGTATATCTACTTAATGAAACACAAGTCTGAAACATTTGAAAAGTTCAAAGAATTTCAGAGTGAAGTAGAAAATCATCGTAACAAGAAAATAAAATTCCTACGATCTGATCGTGGAGGTGAATATTTGAGTTACGAGTTTGGTGTACATTTGAAAAATTGTGGAATAGTTTTGCAACTCACGCCACCCGGAACACCACAGCGTAATGGTGTGTCCGAACGTCGTAATCGTACTTTACTAGATATGGTGCGATCTATGATGTCTCTTACTGATTTACTGCTATCGTTTTGGGGATACGCTCTAGAGACGGCCGCATTCACGTTAAATAGGGCACCATCAAAACCCGTTCAGACGACGCCTTATGAACTGTGGTTTGGCAAGAAACCAAAGTTGCCATTTCTGAAAGTTTGGGGCTGCGATGCTTATGTGAAAAAGCTTCAACCTGATAAGCTCGAACCCAAATCGGAGAAATGTGTCTTCATAGGATATCCAAAGGAAACTATTGGATACACCTTCTATCACAGATCCGAAGGCAAGACTTTTGTTGCTAAGTTCGGAAACTTTCTAGAGAAGGAGTTTATCTCGAAAGAAGTGAGTGGGAGGAAAGTAGAACTTGACGAGGTAACTGTACCTGCTCCCTTATTGGAAAGTAGTGCATCACAGAAAACTGTTTCTGTGACACCTACGCCAGTTAGTGAGGAATCTAATGATGATGATCATGAAACTTCAGAACAAGATACTACTGAACCTCGTATATCAACCAGAGTGAGATCCGCGCCAGAGTGGTATGGTAATCCTGTTCTCGAAGTCATGCTACTAGATCATGATGAACCTACGAACTGTGAAGAAGCGATGGTGAGCCCAGATTCCGCAAAATGGCTTGAAGCCATGAAATCTGAGATGGGATCCATGTATGAGAACAAAGTATGGACTTTGGTTGACTTGCCCGATGATCGGCAAGCAATTGAGAATAAATGGATCTTCAAGAAGAAGACTGACGCTAACGGTAATATTACTGTCTACAAAGCTCGACTTGTCACAAAAGGTTTTCGGCAAGTTCAAGGGATTGACTACGATGAGACCTTCTCACCCGTAGCGATGCTTAAGTCTGTCCGAATAATGTTAGCAATTGCCGCATTTTATGATTATGAAATTTGGCAGATGGATGTCAAAACTGCATTCCTGAATGGATTTCTGGAAGAAGAGTTGTATATGATGCAACCAGAAGGTTTTGTCGATCCAAAGGGAGCTAACAAAGTGTGCAAGCTCCAGCGATCCATTTATGGACTGGTGCAAGCCTCTCGGAGTTGGAATAAACGCTTTGATAGTGTGATCAAAGCATTTGGTTTTATACAGACTTTTGGAGAAGCCTATATTTACAAGAAAGTGAGTGGGAGCTCTGTAGCATTTCTGATATTATATGTGGATGACATATTACTAATTGGAAATGATATAGAGTTTCTAGATAGCATAAAGGGATACTTAAATAAGAGTTTTTCAATGAAAGACCTCGGTGAAGCTGCTTACATATTAGGCATTAAGATCTATAGAGATAGATCAAGACGCTTAATTGGACTTTCACAAAGCACATACCTTGACAAAGTTTTGAAGAAGTTCAAAATGGATCAAGCAAAGAAAGGGTTCTTGCCTGTGTTACAAGGTGTGAAGTTGAGTAAGACTCAATGCCCGACCACTGCAGAAGATAGAGAGAATATGAAAGATGTTCCCTATGCTTCAGCCATAGGCTCTATCATGTATGCAATGCTGTGTACCAGACCTGATGTGTGCCTTGCTATAAGTCTAGCAGGGAGGTACCAAAGTAATCCAGGAGTGGATCACTGGACAGCGGTCAAGAACATCCTGAAATACCTGAAAAGGACTAAGGATATGTTTCTCATATATGGAGGTGACAAAGAGCTCATCGTAAAAGGTTACGTTGATGCAAGCTTTGACACTGATCCGGACGATTCTAAATCGCAAACCGGATACATGTTTACATTAAACGGTGGAGCTGTCAGTTGGTGCAGTTCTAAACAAAGCGTTGTAGCGGGATCTACATGTGAAGCGGAGTACATAGCTGCTTCGGAAGCAGCAAATGAAGGAGTCTGGATGAAGGAGTTCATATCCGATCTAGGTGTCATACCTAGTGCATCGGGTCCAATGAAAATCTTTTGTGACAATACTGGTGCAATTGCCTTGGCAAAGGAATCCAAATTTCACAAGAGAACCAAGCACATCAAAAGACGCTTCAATTCCTTCCGGGATCTAGTCCAGGTGGGAGACATAGAGATTTGCAAGATACATACGGATCTGAATGTTGCAGACCCGTTGACTAAACCTCTTCCACGAGAAAAACATGATCAGCACCAAGGCTCCATGGGTGTTAGAATCATTACTGTGTAATCTGGATTATTGACTCTAGTGCAAGTGGGAGACTGAAGGAAATATGCCCTAGAGGCAATAATAAAGTTATTATTTATTTTCTTATATCATGATAAATGTTTATTATTCATGCTAGAATTGTATTAAACGGAAACATAATACATGTGTGAATACATAGACAAACAGAGTGTCACTGGTATGCCTCTACTTGACTAGCTCGTTAATCAAAGATGGTTATGTTTCCTAACCATGAACAAGGAGTTGTTATTTGATTAACGAGATTGCATCATTAGGTGAATGATATTATTGACATGACCCATTCCATTAGCTTAGCACCCGATCGTTTAGTATGTTGCTATTGCTTTCTTCATGACTTATACATGTTCCTATGACTATGAGATTATGCAACTCCCGTTTGCCCGAGGAACACTTTGTGTGCTACCAAACGTCACAACGTAAATGGGTGATTATAAAGGTGCTCTATAGGTGTCTCCAAAGGTACATGTTGGGTTGGCGTATTTCGAGATTAGGATTTGTCACTCCGATTGTCGGAGAGGTATCTCTGGGCCCTCTCGGTAATGCACATCACATAAGCCTTGCAAGCATTGCAACTAATGAGTTAGTTGCGAGATGATGTATTACGAAACGAGTAAAGAGACTTGCTGGTAACGAGATTGAACTAGGTATTGAGATACCGACGATCGAATCTCGGGCAAGTAACATACCGATGACAAAGGGAACAACGTATGTTGTTATGCGGTCTGACCGATAAAGATCTTCGTAGAATATGTAGGAGCGAATATGAGCATCCAGGTTCCGCTCTTGGTTATTGACCGGAGACGTGTCTCGGTCATGTCTACATTGTTCTCGAACCCGTAGGGTCCGCACGCTTAAGGTTTCGATGACAGTTATATTATGAGTTTATGAGTTTTGATGTACCGGAGTTAGTTCGGAGTCCCGGATGTGATCACGGACATGACAAGGAGTCTCGAAATGGTCGAGACATAAAGATTGATATATTGGACGGCTATATTCGGACAAGGAAGTGTTCCGGGTGATTTCGGAGAAAACCGGAGAGCCGGAGGGTTACCGGAACCCCCCCGGGAGAAGTAATGGGCCATATGGGCCTTAGTGGAGAGAGAGAGGGGCTGCCAGAGGTGGGCCGTGCGCCTCCTCCCCCCTGGTCCGAATTGGACTAGGAGAGGGGGGGCGGCGCCCCCCTTTCCCTCTCCCTCCCCACTTCTTTCCCCCTCCTAGTAGGATCCTACTCCTACTAGGAGGAGGACTCCTCCTGGCGCGCCTATAGGGGCCGGCCGGCCTCCTCCCCTTGCTCCTTTATATACGGAGGCAGGGGGCACCCCTAGACACACAAGTTGATCTTCGTGATCGTTCCTTAGCCGTGTGCGGTGCCCCCCTCGACCATATTCCACCTCGGTCATATTGTAGCGGTGCTTAGGCGAAGCCCTGCGACGGTAGAACATCAAGATCGTCACCACTCCGTCGTGCTGACGGAACTCCTCCCCGACGCTTTGCTGGATCGGAGCCCGGGGATCGTCATCGAGCTGAACGTGTGCTAGAACTCGGAGGTGCCGTAGTTTCGGTGCTTGATCGGTCGGGCCGTGGAGACGTACGACTACATCAACCAAACGCTTCCGTTGTTGATCTACAAGGGTACGTAGATCACACTCTCCCCTCTCGTTGCTATGCATCATCATGATCTTGCGTGTGCGTAGGAAATTTTTTGAAATTACTACGTTCCCCAACACCTTTGTACTCATGTTTGCTTTATTTATGTTTTGCAGGTGAGACATCTGTCTCACTAGTAGTACCGCTTGTACTTCAACGAGTAGCTTGTTACCTCAGCTACGATCTTGTACCTTGGAGGGACTTGTAGATAGTCAGGCTTCTCGGCCTTTTTCTTTTGTAGTTGTCTGTACTCAGACATGTAATGCTTCCGTTGCTTGTATGCTCTGAATGATGGGTCATGTGACCCCTGTTTGTATTTATTCTATGTGGCTCTTCTGGGCCTTTATCTATATGAGTTGCGTTATGTTGTGATGCCATGTTGTACCTCACATACTTGCATGTTATGCGTACGTGTGACGTGTATTGCTATGTGTGGGATCCGACAATCTAGTTGTTTGTCCTTGGCAGCCTCTCTTATGGGGAAATGTAGTCTAGTGCTTCCTTGAGCCATAGTAGTCCGCTACAACTCATTTCACCGGAGTCCTGCTAGCCCAGCACTACTGTTCCGGACACTTGACTGGCTGGCATGTGTTTCACTTCGTTCATGTGTCTGTCCCTTCGGGGAAATGTCACGCGGTGACATCCGGAGTCCTGCCTAGCCTGCTACAGCCCGGGTTACCGAAGTCCTGTTAGCCCAGTGCTACAGTCCGGATTCACACGCTGCTGACCGACATGCTCGAGGTTGATTCATGTATGCATGTCCCCATGGGTTAGTGCCGCTTTGGGTTCACGACTAGTCATGTCGGCCCGGGTTCTCTGTCATATGGATGCTAGCGATACTATCATATATGTGAGCCAAAAGGCGCAAACGGTCCCGGGCCATGGTAAGGCGACACCCGTGGGAATATCGTGCGTGAGGCCGCAAAGTGATATGAGGTGTTACATGCTAGATCGGTGTGACTTAGAATCGGGGTCCCGACAGCCGAAGCCGAAAGTCTGCGATGACAAATTTTGACATGTTCGGTTGGAGATAAGTTCAATGATAAAAGTACATTGATACATAGAATCGAATGCCTACTCTTTATCTATGCCATCTATAAGACTGTCTAAACTACAGTCTTCTTGCGAGTACTTCGCAGCTATCATCACATGGTCATATACCAAGTTCACGGGAATCTCTTTTCCATCGGGTCCCTGAGGTCCAACCTGGGCCATATGGTTCGGATCGAGTCCAGTGTAGCGCGTTTTCACTATCGCCCACGCCTCTCGTGCACCTTCCCGGCATGCAGACGCCTTCCATAGCTCGAAGCTGCACCGGGCACCTTTGAACAGGTTCGCCAACCCCTCCATACTTTCTGGAGGGGCATCGGACGGCCATAAAGCCTTCGCCATGCTTTTCATAGCTTTCCGGGCTCGTTCATGCACCACGGACCGTTCCTTAAGCATGTCACCTCAAAATCCGGATACTTCCTCTTCAGGTCGACCGATTAGTAGACCTGCAACAACAACAAAGTTGTGACAATCTGAACTATGGGATACTATAAATCCTTTGGATAGGTCAAAAGGTCATATCGAATATGTCGCCTTTCAACTTCTTATTTTCTTTCTGTGCGGCCGATAACTGAGCCTTTAAGCCCCTTATCTCTTTGGCTTGTTTATCTTTTTCATCTTCGAGCTTGTTCTTTTGATCGATGGTCAATGTGGCTTTCTTCATCTCCGCCAGCTCCATGGTGACGGCATTCAGCTTTGTCTAGTTTGTTTTCAGCTCCTGGGATAGCGCATTGTTCTTCTCGCTAAGAACCTGCAGGTCATAATGATACACTACAAGGTGGCCCTAACCTGGGTAAACTGCTATGTATGTTTTCTTCCTTGTTCATCGAGCTTGGTCGTGGGGGCGGCAAACTGGCTGGCTGGTGAGGTTGAGTTCTTCGCACATGCCCAGGGTTTGAACCTTCCTTGGGTCTGCGGAGCCCTGAATCCAACATTTGGCACGCCAGGTACGGGCGGGTCCAGGTTTACCTCTTCATCAGCCACACTCAGCCCTTGCTGCCTGGTTCCCAAGGCAGCTACCGCCCCTCCTGCCCGTCTGCTGGGCGCGTTCGGAGGCATCGCGGGCCTTCGAGCTTTCTCCACCGCTTTGCGACATGTGCAGTGGTCGCCGAACTTCAGGTCGGAGTTGCCACCGTGGTATGACGGCGCGGCGGACCCTAAGGAATTCCTCTAGGCATACGCGGAGGACGTCTAGGCAGCGGGCGGTGACGGCAAGGTCATGGCGAATTGGCTCCCTATGGCTCTCGCAGGCGTGCCTCGCTCCTGGTTGCTCAACCTGACGGAGTCTTTGGTGGCCTCCTGGGAGGAGTTGCGCGATATGGTTGTCGTGCACTTCATGGCTCCAGCACCTCATGCCGTCGTGGCCATCCTCGGCGGATCGTAGGCGCCCGCCTCAAGGCGCCATGCCAAGCAGCTCTTCCGATAGGTGGGGGCCGCTCAGTCTCGGCAGGGGGCTCCTCCAGGCTAGGCGGCAAGCGAGGCCGCCCTCGTCTTCGACTCCAGGGATCACCCCAAGACCACAGGCGGCACTGGAGTGCTACCCATGCTTTGCACCCCCACCATCTTTAACATAGCGGTTAACAGGACCCTCATCGACGGTGGCACTGGTCTCAACATCCTCTTCGTGGAGGCCTTCGGCCTGTTTCATGTGCCCCACGGCCGACTGCTCCCCACCAAGCCTTTCTCGGGGGTTGGCGGCGGGCAGATCCGCCTCCCCGTCACCTTTAGTACACGCGACAACTACTGCACCGAGCTCATTGACTTCGACGTCGCCCACATTGGCCTCCCGTATAATGCCATTCTTGGGTATCTGGCCCTCACCAAGTTCATGGCAGTGACTCAGCCCGGCTACAACGTCATGAAGATGTCGGGGAGCAGCGCCGTTCTCACCATAGCAGGGGACACCAAGGACGCGCTCATGGCCCTCAAGCTTGCTTTCAAGGCTATCGTGGCCATGCGACCGGACGCCGAGGGAGCCACGAAGCCCTAGAGGCTGCACCAGCAAAGAAGAAGCAGTTGTTCTCCCAAGACCGGGCCGAAACGAAGCAGGTGCCAATCAACGACGACGGGGGATCAGGCCCCACCTTCACCATAGAGGCCGGCCTCCCTATGGACCAGGAAGAGGCGCTGGTCATCTTCCTCCATGCAAACAAGGACATGTTTGCATGGGAGGCGACGGACTTGGTCAGTATCCCGCGAGGGGTGATCGAGCACGACATGATGTGTGCCCTGGCACGCGCCCGGTAAAGCAGAAAGCACGGTGGCAGGCCCCGGAGAAGCAATTGTTCATCGTCTAGGAGGTTCACAAGCTGCAAGAGGCCGGCGTCATTTGAGAGGTGCGGCACCCAGATTGGTTAGCCTACCCAGTCATTGTCCCCAAGAAGGGCGGGAAGGAGCGCATGTGCGTCGACTTCACGAGCCTCAACAAGGCTTGACCTCATGACCCTTTCCCTCTTCCACGCATCGACCAAATCGTCGACTCCACCGCCGAGTGTGACTTGTTGTGCTTCCTGGATGCTTTCTCGCGCTACCACCAAATCAAGATGGCGGTGCAGGATGTTGAGAAGACAGCCTTCCTGATCCGGTGCGGAGTGTACTACTACACCTGCATGTCGTTCTGGCTGCGCAACACTGGCGCGACCTTCTAGTGTTTGTGTTGGGGAACATAGTAATTGCAAAGAAAATCCTACGTACACATAGGATCATGGTGATGCATAACAACGAGAGGGGATAGTATCGTCCACGTACCCTCATAGACCGAAAGCGGAAGCGTTAGCACAACGCGGTTGATGTAGTCATACGTCTTCACGATCCGACCGATCCAAGTACCGAACGTACGGCACCTCCGAGTTCAGCACACGTTCAGCTCGATGACGTCCCGTGACCTTCGATCCAGAAGAACTTCACGGAAGAGTTCCGTCAGCACGATGGCGTGGTGATGGTGATGATGTTGCTACCAATGCAGGGCTTCGCCTAAGCACCGCTACGATATGACCAAGGTGGAATATGGTGGAGGGGGGCACCGCACACGGCTGGAATAGATCAATAGATCAACTTGTGTGTCTAGAGGTGCCCCCCTGCCACCGTATATAAAGGAGCAAGGGGGGAGGCGGCCGGCCAGGGAGGGCGCGTCAAGGGGAGAGTCCTACTCCCACCGGGAGTAGGACTCCTCCTTTCCTAGTAGGAGAGGAGAAGGGGGGAAGGAGGAGGTGGAGAGAAGGAAGGAGAGCGGGGCCGCCACCCCCTTCCCTTGTACAATTCAGAGTGGGGCAAGGGGGGCCGCGCGCCACCTCTTGGCTGCCCTCTCTCTTCTCCACTAAGGCCTAATAAGCCCATTACTTCCCCGTGGGGTTCCGGTAATCCCCGGTACTCCGGTAAAATCCCGATTTCACCAGGAACACTTCCGATATCCAAATATAGGCTTCCAATATATCAATATTTATGTCTCGGCCATTTCGAGACTCCTCGTCATGCCCATGATCATATCCGGGACTCCGAACTACCTTCAGTACATCAAAACACAAAACTCATAATACCGAGCGTCATCTAACTTTAATCGTGCGGACCCTATGGGTTCGAGAACTATGTAGACATGACCGAGACATGTCTCCAATCAATAACCAATAGCGGAACCTAGATGCTCATATTGGCTCCTACATATTCTACGAAGATCTTTATTGGTCAAACCGCATACCAACATACGTTATTCCATTTGTCATCGGTATGTTACTTGCCCGAGATTCGATCGTCGGTATCTCAATACCTAGTTAAATCTCGTTACCAGCAAGTCTCTTTACTCGTTCCGTAATACATCATCCCGCAACTAACTCATTAGTTACAATGCTTGCAAGGCTTATAGTGATGTGCATTACTGAGTGGGCCCAGAGATACCTCTCCGACAATCGGAGTGACAAATCCTAATCTCGAAATATGCCAACCCAACAAGTACCTTTGGAGACACCTGTAGAGCACCTTTATAATCACCCAGTTACATTGTGACGTTTGGTAGCACACAAAGTGTTGCTCCGGTAAACGGGTTTTGCATAATCTCATAGTCATAGGAACATGTATAAGTCATGAAGAAAGCAATAGCAGAATACTAAACGATCAAGTGCTAAGCTAACGGAATGGGTCAAGTCAATCACAGCATTCTCCTAATGATGTGATCATGTTAATCAAATGACAACTCATGTCTATGGCTAGGGAACATAACAATCTTTGATCAACGAGCTAGTCAAGTAGAGGCATACTAGTGACACTCTATTTTCTATGTATTCACACAAGTATTATGTTTCCGGTTAATACAATTCTAGCATGAATAATAAACATTTATCATGATATGAGGAAATAAATAATAATTTTATTATTGCCTCTAGGGCATATTTCCTTCAGTTTGATGCACATCTCCCTGGGCCGGCAGCTCGGGAGCAATGCCGAGGCGTACATCGACGACATATTGGTCAAGTCGCGGGAGGCGAGGACCCTCGTCGAGGATTTGGAAGAAACATTCTCCAACCTACGCAAGATGAATCTGTGGCTCAATCCAGAGAAGTGTGTGTTCGGCGTCCCATCCGGCAAGCTACTGGTTTTCCTGGTGTCACACAGAGGGATCGAGGCTAACCCAGAGAAGATCAAGGCGATAAAAAGGATGAGCCCGCCGCAGACCCTCAAGGAGAGGCAGAAGCTTGCTGGCTGCGTGACTTCATGGGGCGCTTCATCTCCAAGCTAGGCGAGCGCGCCCTCCCATTCTTCAAGCTGATGAAGAAGAAGGGCCCATTCAAATGGACTCTGGAGGACGAGACGGCCTTCTAGGACCTCAAGAGGTACCTCACCAGCCCACTGGTGATGGTAGCACCTTGTCCTCTTGAGCCCCTGGAGCTTTAGCTGGCCACCATGCCCCACTCAGCCAGCACGGAACTCGTGGCGGTCTGGGAAGAGCGCACGGATGCAGGTGCGTGACGTAGCACCCCGTGCCCGGGCGTGGCACTGCAGCCTCAGTACGGCGTTCCTGAGGCCATGGCTGCCCCATCGGGCGACAAGGCACCTGAAGCTCTTCCGTCTTAGGAGGGGCAAGACATCGTCGATGCCCCCTCCTTCATTGAGCATTCTGTATACTTTGTCAGCACGATGCTGCGTGATGCGCGTGCACGCTACCCTATGCCACAGAAGCGCCTACTCGCGCTCCTCGTCGCCTCCAGGAAGATGTGACACTACTTCCAAGGCCACCCAATCAAGGTTGTCTTCATATATCCCCTGGAGAAGGTTCTCTGGAGCCCCAACACCGAGGGAAGGGTTCTTGAGTGGAACATCGAGTTGCAGGCATTCCAGCTGGAGTTTAGCACCACCAGGGTCATCAAGGGCGCGACCCTTGCTAACTTCGTGGAAAAATGGACCGACGCCTCTGACCGAGGGGTGGGCTAGGACCGTTGTCGGTGTCAAAATTGACAGATCTAGGGTAGGGGGTCCCGAACTGTGCGTCTGAGGATCAATGGTAACAAGGGATAATGGGGACACAATCTTTACCCAGGTTCGGGCCCTCTTAAAGGAGGTAAAACCCTACGTCCCGCTTGATTGTATTCAATGAATATAGGGGTTACAAGAGTTGATCTACCTCGAGATCGTAATGGCTAACCCTAGCTGTCTAGCCTATGAAAATTCTGATAGCCTCTACGGACTAAACCCTCTGGTTTATATACACACTGGAGGGGTCTAGGGTTATACAGAGTCGGTTTCTAGGGGAAGAAAATAACATATACGGACACCAATCTTGCCGTCCACGCATATAGGTATCCTACCCGGACATGGGGGAAAGTCTTCTGCCTGTATCTTTACGGCCCATCAGTCCGGCCCATATCAAATAGCCCGGACACCCGAGGACCGCCTAATTCAGGACTCCCTCAGTAGCCCCCAAACTTGCCTTCAATTGATGATGTAGTATCTGGATTATGTCTTCGGATTTTGCAAGGTAGTTTCTTCATTATACCTCAGATCGATAACAGTCTGGCCCTGACTTTCATGTTCTGCCTTTATGACTCCTTCCCTATTGTCGCCTCGATTTCCACGCGTCGGGCGAATGCGAATGGTCCATAATATTTTTTTACAAATAAACCCCCGACCACACCGGGATGACGCCTATATAAAGAGGTTAGATCCCCAAGTGCCATCCACATCATGAAGAGAACATTAGAACTAGCCAGAGAGAACTTCAAATCATGGCCAGCGCTCCCAGCTCTTCTTCGCACCCTCATGGCCCATAAGAGAGTGATTGGCGAAGCTGCTCAGTGTCCCATCTTCAGCTGAGTCGGCTTTAGACGCAGGGATATCTCCCTCTCACAGATCTAGTCCCTGTGCGAGCGGGATTGGCCTCGATCGGCAACAATGCGCTAGCAAAACATTTCCCCAACCCCAACACGGAGGAGAGGGTATGCTTTGTTTCGTTTCTCTTGCGGGGCTTAGGATTTCCAATCCACCCCTTTCTTAGGGGCCTGTTGGAGTTCTAAGGAATCCAACTACACAACCTCACCCCAGGTTCAATTCTACATATCTCGGGCTTTGTCGCTCTCTACGAACTGTTTCTGGGCTGTGAGGCTCATTTCGAACTATGTAGAAAGTTCTTTTGCCTCGTCCCTCGCCATCGAAGGGTTCCATATTTGAAGTGGGCGGCGCCGAAGTATGGTGCATAGCCGGATCAGGCTACCCTATTGGAACTCCCAAGGAGGTATCCTAAGAATGGTCTTCAGAATGGTTTTATATTGAGGACGTCCCCCTTCCGGACCCAGTTCGGCACAGCCTCCCCGAATTCTCCAGTGCTCCTTTGAAGAAACGCCTCAATCGGCCCCTCGGAGTCCTAAGGAGGAAGTCAACGTGGAAGTAAAGAGGTTGGTCAGCAAGGTTAGATTACTGGCTCATTCTGAGCTCTCGATAATCGAAGTCATGGCCATCACAATAAAACGATGTATTCAACCCCTTCAGTCTAGAGTAACTCCTTTATGGTGTTATAACGGAGAAGACGACGCATCTCGCTATAGACGGAAGGGCCCAGATACCCCAGCCGAACTGGCCATAATCGTGGCCAATCTGTATAAGGGGGAGAAAGAAGACTTCCTTCGCTTAAACTATCAGGAAGGCTTTTCCATGTACAACCCCATTGAATGGGTAAGTTTTTTGATTATTAACACTGTTCTACCTCGTTATCGAGGCATGCTAATCAAGTTGTTCTTGTTGTCTTGAAACGGTCATGGAGGAAGGAGGTGGAGAACATTCATTGTCCCTCTCCACAGCCAGAGGATCACGCTCGCAATGAAGATCCCGGCTTCCGCGAGGATCCGAATATATACATAGAGTTCTATGATGGAGTATTTTATCAGGCAAGCCTTGACGGCTCAGAGGTGGCAATTACGGCTGACTACCCGCGCCTTTACCCCTTCTCCATCATAAGTATTTGGGAAACTTCCTCAAAAAGGAGCCCATGTTTACACCCTACCCCTCACACTAAAATGTTTTTTATAGGATCGGTGCTCCGCAAGCCGTATTCCATCAAGAGCAGCCTCTACGCAGGGTGATTGTTCAAAACGAAAGGACACCAGAAGCACCACTAAGCCCCCTCCTTCAAAGAGGTACGTATTTTGATATGTGCCTAAGCATGAGATAAAATTGTAAAACTTCTCATCCGCCTTAATGTTAGGAGGAGCACACGGCAAACCGTGGGCAAACGTCCTGCCAGACGTGTATTGGCTAATCCGGCCCCGGGCTCGTCAATTAGGACAAGAGCTGATACAGTACCAGATCCACCCCCTCACGAGGATTCGAATGACATATACGTCATGAATTCAGAGGTAGAGTGCATGATGAATCATTGCCGACAAAAAGAGGCCACACGCGCTCTAGTTTTTATTGAACAGGAATTCACCACCCTCAGCTCCGTGGATGCATATATCCGGGTAGCCCGGGATGGACTTTCCGGAGTTACGCAACTATTCTCAGAGGATATGCAGCTAATAGTTTGTGTAGAATTAATAGATTTATGCTAGTAGCCCCCAAGACTTGAAGCGGTGTAATACCCTACTCCTACTTTGGGGTGGATTGGCCTCACGAGGGGCTGAGGATGAACTAGTGCAGAGGAAGAATGACCTCACGAGGTTTGTTCTTGTGGGCAATGAGTTGAGGGTTTGATCTGTCCCCCTATACGATGGTGGCTAACCTATATTTATAGTGGCCTTGGTGCTCTTCCTCCAAACGAAGGCGGGAAGGGATCCCACGATGGTTGATTTTGAAGGGGGACAAGAAGTACATCCAATCCTGATGAGAGGTGGTCTTCGCCTGCAAAGCTTCTGGTCGTGACGCCATGGTGGGCTCAATGATGACATCCGTCCTGGCAGTCTTGGTCTTGTGCACGGGAATGGAAACCTTTGAGTGATTCCTCGGGACCCCGCGCATGCGCTTGCCTCCTTAGCACCAAAGAGGAAACCTACTGCCCTGCACCCGCTTGCGCCCGCCTGGCCTTGGTCGTCATGGCTGGCATCACCTTAAACTCATGCGGTGGGCGCGTGCATAGGAATCTCTGCTCCTCGGGAGCCAGCCTGGGGAGGCCGCTTCCTCCGGAGGTCTTGGTCTCGTCCGCCTCATGAGGCTTGGCCCCTCTCGAAGGTCTTGTATTCAAGGTGTTGAAGATGGGCCATACCAGGCCGTCGATGGAGCCACGTTGTGGGCCACAGGCAGGCAAGTCTGGGTACCATGGTTCCCAGAACACCGACAAAAATCATTTATGAACAAATAGAGATACTTAACCATAGGCAACCTTGAAGACACGCATTTGAGTTCTGGTAGTCACTGGATGATGGAGGTGTTCCCTGATAATTTGAGTCGGAAGGATTAAGAGATTGAATAAAAAGAGTCCGGGTTAGGTGGCACCTCATTTCGACGCTTGCGAGGAGGGGGCGAGTTGGGTAGGCCGGAAACAAGATCTTGAGCACTGTCACTCTGAGTCTTATGCCTTAACTCGTGTTGTTGTTTCTTCAAAAGAAATTTGGGATCCAAGTGAGCAAGTGGATGAGAAAATTTCACTTTCCGGATGACCTGCCGAACTTTATTTCTTGGCAAGGATTCTGAGCCAGAGGAAATTGTAATTACCTCTGCTGCATCTGCATGGCTGGTCTCTGCCTCTTCCTGAGAGGGATCAGCATCAATAAGTTGCATAAACAGAAGGCCAAGAGAATCAAGTTCTACCTCTAACGAGTCCAAATGGAGAAGATCTTGTGTTGTTTGTTTGTTATGACGGCTTGTGCCACGAGACTTTGTTCCCCTTCCCCATTTAGCCGGAGTGGCGGCGACTGGCATTTTGTTTCTCCAAAACGGAGAGTCGGTCTGGTTATACACAAGAAATAAGATTAAACTTGATATTCAAGAAAATTGACAAGCAAGATGATTTTTTTGAGACACTTATAGCCGGAGTCGGGTTGAGGGAGCACAAAGGGTTTAGACACGTCTTGTTATAGCTTTCCAATGACTCACCGAGGATTGTTTTGACAGTGTCATTGACTTCTTTATTAGTTAGATGCGTTTGGTTGAAGCGTTGCGGGTCTTTTGAGTCACCTATATATTGGCAGATTAAGCCGCTACACCGGCTCAGCGGCAAGACCCTCCAGGAAACCCAGCAGCAGACCAAATCAACTCTGGTTAAACCATTTGCGATCAAAGCTCAAACCTTGGAAAAAGTGGAAGCATATACACCATGCTCTACAGCAGTCAATCGACCTGGAAGCGGGCCACTGGTGGTGAGCCTGTATGGTGATAACCCGACAGAGGGTTCTCTCCAGCTAGGGAAGTGTCTTTTCAATAAAACCAAGTGTAGTTCCAATCTTTTGAATGACTTGGCAGGGTGGCTGACGGGAAGGTTACATCCCTCCACCTCTGAATAGAGACACCTCCAAGTTCAAGGTTGAGCCCGTCGGTCATCTCAATCTGGCGGTTGATATAGTAATAGTCTCTGAAAAGATCAATGGAGGGCTCTTCCCCAAGATACACTTCGCAGAACACTTGGAATTTGCATATGTTGGAAACAGAGTTGGGACCAATTGTTGGGGAACACAGTATTTCAAAAAAATTACCTACGATCACGCAAGATCTATCTAGGAGATACATAGAAATGAGAGGTGAGAGTGTATCTACGTACCCTGTAGACCGAAAGCAGAAGCGTTTAGTAACGCGGTTGATGTAGTCGAACGTCTTCGCGATCCAACCGATCCAAGTACAGAACGTACGGCACCTCCGCGATCAGCACACGTTCAGCTCGGTGACATCCCTTGTACTTTTGATCCAGCTGAGGCCGAGGGAGAGTTCCGTCATCACAACGGCATGGTGATGGTGATGATGAAGTTACCGGCGCAGGGCTTCGCCTAAGCACTACGACGATATAACCGAGGTGTGTAACTGTGGAGGGGGCACCGCACACGGCTAAAAGATCAACTTGTGTGTTCTAGGGTGCCCTCTGCCCCCATATATAAAGGAGCGAGGGGGAGGCCATCCGGCCCTAGGGGCGCGCCCAAGGAGAGGGAGTCCTACTAGGATTACCAATCCTAGTAGGATTCCTCCACAAGGAAGAGAGGGGGAAGGAAGGAGAGGGAGAGGGAGTAGGAAAGGGGGCCCAGCCCGCCCCTTCCCTTGTCCAATTCGGACTGCAAGGGGGGGCATGTGGCCTGCCCTGGCTGCCCTCCTCTCTCTCCAAAAAGGCCCATGGTGGCCCATTAGTTCCCCGGGGGGTTCCGGTAACCCCTTCGGCACTCCGTTTTTACCCGAAACTATTCGGAACACTTCCGGTGTCCGAATAACATGGTCCAATATATCAATATTTATGCATCGACCATTTAGAGACTCCTCGTCATGTCCGTGATCTCATCCGGGACTCCGGACAACCTTCGGTCATCAAATCACATAAACTCATAATACAAATCGTCATCGAACATTAAGCGTGCGGACCCTACGGGTTCGAGAACTACATAGACATGACTGAGACACATCTCCGGTCAATAACCAATAGCGGAACCTGGATGCTCATATTGGCTCCTACATATTCTAAGAAGAACTTTATCGGTCAAACTGCATAACAACATACGTTGTTCCCTTTATCATTGGTATGTTACTTGCCTGAGATTCGATCGTCGGTATAATCATACCAAGTTCAATCTCGTTACTGGCTAGTCTCTTTACTCGTTCCGTAATGCATCATCCCGTAACTAACTCATTAGTCACATTGCTTGCAAGGCTTATAGTGATGTGCATTATCGAGAGGGCCCAGAGATACCTCTCCGATACACGGAGTGACAAATCCTAATCTTGATCTATGCCAACTCAACAAACACCATCGGAGACACTTGTAGAGCATCTTTATAATCACCCAGTTACTTGTGACGTTTCATAGCACACAAGGTGTTCCTCCGATATTGAAAGGATCGAGAAGATGTGTCTAGAGGGGGTGATTAGACACTAAGTAGCAAAAATTGTAGTTTTTAATTTCTTTAAGTTGAAGTGGAGTTTTTGCACAAGTTTAACAAACACAATACATATCAAGCAAGCATGCAAAGACTATATGAGCAGCAGAAAGTAAAGCATGCAACTTGCAAGAATATAAAGGGAAGGGTTTGGAGAATTCAAACACAATTGGAGACACGGATGTTTTTGTCGTGGTTCTGATAGGTGGTGCTATCGTACATCCACGTTGATGGAGACTTCAACCCACGAAGGGTAACGGTTGCGCGAGTCCATGGAGGGCTCCACCCACGAAGTGTCCACGAAGAAGCAACCTTGTCTATCCCATCATGGCCATCGCCCACGAAGGACTTGCCTCACTAGCGGTAGATCTTCACGAAGTAGGCGATCTCCTTGCCCTTACAAACTCCTTGGTTCAACTCCACAATCTTGTCGGAGGCTCCCAAGTGACACCACTCTCCAAGAAGTAACAAATGGTGTGTTGATGATGAACTCCTTGCTCTTGTGCTTCAAATGATAGTCTCCCCAACACTCAACTCTCTCTCACAGGATTTGGATTTGGTGGAAAGAAGATTTGAGTGGAAAGCAACTTGGGGAAGGCTAGAGATCAAGATTCATATGGTGGGAATGGAATATCTTGGCCTCAACACATGAGTAGGTGGTTCTCTCTCAGAAAATGTGTATTGGAAGTGTAGGTATGTTCTGATGGCTCTCTCCATGAATGAAGAGTGGGTGGAGGGGTATATATAGCCTCCACACAAAAACTAACCGTTACACACAATTTACCAATCTCTGTGAGACCGAATTGAGAAACTCGGTCGGACTGATTTAGCAAACCTAGTGACCATTAGGATTTTCGGTGGGACTGAGATGCAACTCGGTAGGACCGATATGGTTAGGGTTAGGGCATAACGTAATCTCGGTGAGACCGATTACACAAACTCGGTGGGACCGATTTTGGTAATAAGCTAACCAGAGAGTTGGTCACGCAAACTTGGTGAGACCGATTACACAAACTCGGTGGGACCAATTTTGGTAATAAGCTAACCATAAAGTTTGCATTGTAATCTCGGTAGTACCGATTGCTCAATCTCGGTGGGACCGATTTTGGTAATGGACATACACAGAGAGATTACAATCCCATCTCAGTGAGACCGAGATCCCTATCGGTGAAACCGATTTGCCTAGGGTTTGTGGCAGTGGCTATGACATCTGAACTCGGTGGCGCAGGATAGAAAGAATCGGTGGGGCCGAGTTTGACTTTTGGTTCAGGTCATATGTGGATGTGGGTAAGGTAGTTGAGGGTTTTGGAGCATATCACTAAGCACTTTGAGCAAGCAAGCCATTACGCAACACCTCATCCCCTCTTGATAGTATTGGCTTTTCCTATAGACTCAATGTGATCTTGGATCACTAAAATAGAAAATGTAGAGTCTTGATCTTGAAGCTTGAGCTAATCCTTTGTCCTTAGCATCTTGAAGGGGCTCCACATTCTTTAGTCCATGCCACTTAATTTGTTGAACTTGTCTGAAACATACTAGGTAAAAGTATTAGTCCAACAAGAGATATGTTGTCATTAATTATCAAAATCACCCAGGGAGCACTTGTGCTTTCAATCTCCCCCTTTTTGGTAATTGATGGCAACATACATCGAAGCTTTAGATAAAGATATAGAGAATAGCAAGTAAAGCTTTGGAAAGACATGTAACAAGCATAGGCTCCCCCTACATGTATGCAATCATGTGAATATGGAATATAGAAGCATGTGAGAGCATAACCATGATAGAGTAGAAATGTGTTACATGTATCTTGGCTATATGCATCAGGGCAAAAGCTATGAATATGGGAAATGTACCTTCATGCCCATGAGTCCTCCTTGCAAACAGTATGTACATCAGCAAGAATTTCTCATACACATGACTATGATGCATATACTTACCTTGTGGTCTTGAGTTGGCTAGGATGGGATGAGCCTACGTAAACAAGGTTAGATAACATAGATGCACCCACTAGCTAGAGCAAACAAAAGAAACCACAAGAGTACCAAGACTGGGATGACATGTAGAGTGAGTACAGAGTACCATGATAGATATTGACATGTTCCAAAGAGAAAGATATGCAATGAATTTAATAAATTTCTTTCCATTGGATGTCTTGCTCCCCCCTGAATCTAGCATGGGATACTGGGAGAAGATAGGGAACAGAAAAACAGAGCTAATGCAAATAAGCACATATGAACATGTCTTTCCCCCAAGAAGACATGTCCCAAAAGAGAAAGATATGCAATGAATTTAATAAATTTATTTCCCTTGGATGTCTTGCTCCCCCTGAATCTAGCATGGGATACTGGGAGAAGATAGGGAACAGAAAAACGGAGCTCAAAGAAACAAATGAACAGAGCTAATGCAAATAAGCACATATGAACATGTCTTTCCCCCAAGAAGACATGTGGCATCTCTCCTCTTGAACATCAAGCATCTGGGATCCTTGAAGATTACTCTTTCCTGGAGTATTCCCTCCCCCTAGAGATCTCTCCCCCTAGAGATATGATTAAGCTTTGATGTGATCTCTCTCTCCCCCTTTGACATCAATTTCCAAGAAGGGTCTTCTGGAATTTGTTGTGAATGGGTTCGGTCCTTGAATCACAGTACAAAGCATTAAGGTAAATGTGATGCTTGCAGAGGACAAGATTCATTGAGTGGAGCTGGATCAAGAATAAAGCAGGAATAAATGGCAAAATGTTTTTCCAGTAGTGAAATCGGTGTCACCGAGTTGTATGCTTCGGTTGCTCCGAAAATCTTTGGCTAGACCAGAGACATGAAACCGGTGGAACCGAGTTCATCACAGAGAAAAACACTTGTCACCTCAGCTCACTGGACAAATGAGATCTCACAAATATTTGCAATGAATTGGATGCAGAAAATGCAGAACAAAAAGCAAAGAAAAGAAACTAAAAGATCTATATGAAGTTTTTTTTGAAAGGGGAAACAAATATGCATGAGACAAATGCAAGAACACATAAAAGAACACAAGAGAACTTCATCTAGAGTTGGGCGGTGACAAAGTCACCTATGTTAGAGTATATTGACTTAGGAGTCAAGTGAGATCACTTGATCATAGGTCGTACTCATCGTTTAAGCTCAAAATGGGGTTACCATTTTTTGTTTAAGTATCTTGATGTATTCACATCTTGTCGAGTTGCTTTGACTCATGACTTGGAGTAAAGCTACTATAAGATGGAATAACATACCTTGGGTGGCGGTGTTGATCTTGATCATGTAGTTGAACTTGTGTGGGTTGCTCAAGGTTGATGTAGCCTATCAAGAGTTGGGAGCACCCTTTGGATTTTGAGTTCATCTACCTACATGGGTTAGTTTTAGCAAGGAAGAGCACTTGTGTATCCCACATGACAATCATGAAGCTCAACATAGAATTTGTCAAAGGATATGTTTGAAAGGTTTCGTGCTTCCTTGTCATCAACCACCATTGTGTAGAGACTTGGTGATGTAGAGATTGCTCAAGATGTGAGTGAGTTGCAATCTCATAGAATTAGATTCATCCAAGTACCTACAAGGGTTAGATAACATGCAAGATGCAAATTTTCAAGACATAAGATAATCATCATAGGAGAAATATCAAGTGATTAGTCGTAAGCTCAAGTCTTGCATGTATCCAATGGAGTTCTGTAACGCCCCGAGACCAATGTGCCAGGTGTCTTCCAGTTATTCGCTGTTGTTGCCTTGTCATTTGCTTGCGTGTTGCATCTTGCCATGTCATCATCCGCATTGCATCATCATGTTTTCTAAACTTGCATCCGTCCCGGTCCCCTCATTCCGTCCGTTGTCCGTTCTGAGCCCAGACACACTTGCACGCGCCCGCGGCATGTCCAAAATAGTATTTTATAAGTGGCCGAAAAATGTTCTCGAAATGGGATGAAAGTTGGCGTGTGGTCTTATTATAGTGTAGATAGAACGCATGTCAAGTTTCATTGCATTTGGAGTCCGTTTGACGCCCCAACGGATAACTATAGCGGCAGTATAGCCCGTCTAACATCGGACGTTTTCGGTCTCCAGAAACGGTTGCCGGGTTGCATTCCCCCTATCTCCTCTCAGTACGCACATTTGACTTTGTCCGTCTAACCCTCTCTGCACAGTGCATCGAACCCCTCGCGCGCATCCGGAAGCTGTCCCGGAGCTGACCCGGGCAGTCGTCACCGTTGGGTCCGGATCATCCCCAAACATCTACAAAACGTCTCGGTTTTCTTATTTGGGCTCCCTAACCTTTTATCCGGGTCCATCCGATTAAAATCGAAGGGATCAAATGCCCCTATCACAAATCTACTTGTTTTATATAAGACCACCACCTACCGATTCAACCTAACCCTAAAATATAGGAGCCTTGTCCCTCGCGCCGCCACCACACTCTTTCTCGGGATCCCTCCCGATCCAAACCGCCAGCCTCCGTCTCGGATCCACCGCCGCCTCCCACTTCTCCTCGTTTTTGGCAGCAAGTCAACGTGTCCTCGCTCAATCCCCTGCTCATGCCCAAGGCCACCTCCTCTGCTCGATCCCGAGGGGATCACGAGCAGCTCGTCTCCGTTTCCTCGATCTCCAGCGAGCACCAGGCCGAGCCCCTGTCTGTCCATCTCTATTTCCTCTCCACGCTGCTCAGGTCTATGGTTCTTCCCTCACCCCGTCTCTCTCTTTTCTCTGTATCAGGAGACCGCCATGGCTGCCTCGAAGATCCACAACCGCTCGGCCACTAGGAGCCCAAGACGCTGCCGCCCCGCGCCCGGGTCCTGCATCCCCGCCCGCTCTCCTTCTCCCCAGGGAACTCACCAGAGCTCCCGTGGCCGACGCCTCAAGCTCATCGCCAAGCGCAGCCACGTCCCCGTTGTCTCCATCGGGTTCGCGCCCATGCCCCTTTTCCCGGACGCCCCTGCCTAGATCCTCTCCTCCTCACCTCGTTCGCATCGTCGGGATCGCACCAAGTCCCTCGCCGGTGCCCTCTGCTCAAGAACGAGCATGGCGCTCACCGTCCTCTGCTTCGCGCTCCTGGGACTGCATCACGCGCGTGGCCTCTTTGCCTTGGCCGTTTCTGCTGCACCTAGCCGGCCCACTGTTCTCTTCTAGCAAGGCCGATGGCCAATGTGAGCAGCCTCTCCAGCAAGGCCCGGCTCCCTAAAGCCCAATGTGAGGAAGCCCATCTTCGGTTGCTCCTGTAGAGCCCAGTTCGGGCCAGTTTTGGCCCGACTCATGTTTTTTTTCCACGGAGTGATTTATCTATTTATCCATGAGTTTGAAGATTTACAGAAAACCCCTTGCACAACATGCATATAATAACTCACAAACGGTGCATCATATTAAAACAACTTATATATGAAATGTGCTTAGTTTTTCATCTAGTTTCATAATATGTCGTTTTCATCCATGTTTAAAATGCTTAAAATGTTGTTTGTTTAAATTTTCTTAAATAACTTGCTAAAATGGTTTAATTCATAACTTAATAACTGTAGCTCGGTTTTTATTAAACTTTATATGTAATTGGGGTAGAATTTTGCCTAGTTTCACATGGTGTACTTGCTTCGCATGTTTAACAACTCTAAAATTATGTTTAGGGCAGAACAGTACCAAACCTTAAAATATGCATATGGGGTTTTACCGGAATTGTTGTTCGTTGTTTCCGGCCTCATTTAAACTTGCCTAGATAGGTAGTTTTGTTGTGCTTCACCCCTTTCCATGTTAATCAACATTTAATATTGTTGAGTACCTAAACGAGAGAGAACTAAATAAGTCATGTGGTGTTTTCTTCAATATGCAACTCCGTTGAATATTGAGCTCCACTTAATTTGTAGGGTTGTTTGTGCACTTTGCCATGCCATGTTTCATTAAACCAGATGTCGATGTCAAAACCGACGGATCTCGGGTAGGGGGTCCCGAACTATGCGTCTAGGCCGGATGGTAACAGGAGGCAAGGGACACGAAGTTTTACCCAGGTTCGGGCCCTCTTAATGGAGGTAAAACCCTATGTCCTACTTGATTAATATTGATGATATGGGTAGTACAAGAGTAGATCTACCACGAGATCAGAGAGGCTAAACCCTAGAAGCTAGCCTATGGTATGATTGTTGTTCTGTATGTTGTCCTACGGACTAAAACCCTCTAGTTTATATAGACACCGGAGAGGGTTAGGGTTACACAAAGTCGGTTACAATGGTAGGAGATCTGCATATCCGTATCGCCAAGCTTGCCTTCCACGCCAAGGAAAGTCCCTTCCGGACACGGGACGAAGTCTTCAATCTTGTATCTTCATAGTCCAGGAGTCCGGCTGAAGGTATAGTCCGGCTATCCGAACACCCCCTAATCCAGGACTCCCTCAGTAGCCCCCAAACGAGGCTTCAATGACGATGAGTCCGACGCGCAGATTGTCTTCGGCATTGCAAGGCGGTTCTCTTCCGAATTCCGTGTACCTATCGAATAAAGTCTGATTTCTTGTAAATGTTGCGCTCCTTGGCTTCTACGCCCAATAATGGCCGTCTCCCACGTGTCAAACGACTATGAAAAGTATGAGCGTTTTTACATCCACACCCCTAGCCGCGTAAATGAGCCGCCCATTTAAGGGGACGAGGATTTAGATCCATACCACACCTTCTCCCCTTCGCGAGTGTTCATTAGAGCACATCCGACAAAGGTCCATTCCACCATGGCTAGCCATCGCAACTCCTCCCTTCGCCCTTCCAGCCCTAAGCCTGGATATTGGGAGAGATGCTCCATCCCGCATAGCAAGCTAGTGACGCTCCAGACCAAGGGATTTCTCCCCCGGCCTATATGGTCCCGGTTCGAGCCGGTCTTGCCATCTATAATGGCAGAGAGCAAGCGGAGAGTGCCCCTAATCCCTACAAAGGAGAGCGGGTATGCCTTGTCCCTTATTTAATAAGAGGGATCGGATTTCCAATCCATCCATTTCTCTGGGGGATCCTAGAGTTCTATGGCCTCCAGCTACACAATCTTACGCCTGCCTCCGTATTGCATATCGCGGGCTTCGTAGCCCTCTGCGAGTTGTTCTTGGGTGTTGAGGCTCATTTCGGGCTGTGGAAAGAGCTATTCTGCCTCATGCCCCGTTCTAAGAAGGGGTCAATATATCAAGTGGGCGGAGCCGAAGTGTGGCGCATCGCCAGGACCGGATATCTATCCGGAACCCCAAAGAAGGCGTCCGAGGACTGGCCTTCGGAATGGTTTTACATAGAGGACGTCTCGCTGCCGGATCATGTTCGGATCGGCCTCCCTGAGTTCGACAGTGCCCCACTAAAGAAGCGCCTAAGTTGGCGTCCACGGAGCCCTCAGAGGGAAAGTGACAAGGACATTATTTACCTGATGGGCCGGATAAGATTGTTAGCTCATTCCGGACTGACCATGATCGGGGTCATGGCCGCATGCATCATGCGAGGGGTGCAGCCGCTACAGTATAGAGGCCACCCCATGTGGGACTTCAACGGGGAGGACGACGCCACCCGCTACGGTCGTAAGGGGCCGGATTCGGCTGCGGCTCTAACAAAGACCTTGTCCGCTTTGTACAAGGGAGAAGAGGAGGATTTTCTCCGCGTCGACCCAAAGGGTGGATTTTCTATGTAGAATCCTCCAAGCTGGGTAAGTGGTCACATCTTGCCCATCCGTTTTATATCCCCATCATTAAATATTCAGTATAGCGACTTCAACGCAGGAACTGCGCCAGGCTGTTAAAGAAATAAACAGCCCTCCTCCACAACCCGAGGACCCAGGACGGTCCCTCGACCCGGCCTCTCAAGAGGATCCGGACGTATCTGTGGAGCTGATTGATGGAGTGTTCCATCAACTGAGCAAGGACAATGCCTTGGTGGCCATTACGGCCGATTACCCAGGGATAATCCCGGCCTCCCAGGTAACTGAGATCGAAGTCCCAGTACCCTGAATAGGGGTCCGCCCTCTCGTGTTTTCAGCTTCCCGATTACAACCGAGCTTTGCAGGGGAGGTTTTTGAGACGGGAGGCCGAACCTGCGGCGACAAGCCAACGAGGGGCCGCAGGGCCCCGTGGGCAGAAAAGAGGTGCAGTCCGGATCGAGACGTCAGTGCAAAGGTATGATGCGCCCCCTTATCCCAGGTGTTATACCTTCAAGGCATGTTAACGTTCGTGCTCTCTTCAGGACAAAGAGACCTCGCCGGACTATATCTGGAGAGGCTGCCAATCGCGCCTCCACCAGCCAAGCTCCAAAGCCTGGTCTGGAGGTGGAGGCGAACACAAGGCGCGCACCGGATGCTCCTCCAATGGAGGACTTGGACAGGTTGTCTGCCACCAACTCTGAGGTGGAGAGTGCCATGAACCACAGGCGTCGCCGGACAATTCTTCGTGACGCTTGTTTCTCCTGAGAGGCATTAGATGCCTTCAATTCAGGAGATGCGTACCTCCGTGCCGCTCAAAATGGTCTAGCCAGAGCCACGGAGCAATATGTAAAAGACATACGGGTAAGAAAATTTTGGTAATTATATATATATACCAGTAGCCCCCGAGACTTGAAACAGTTAGAATAACTGATTTAAGGATCATATGATATGCAGGTTCTTACAGAAAAGAATTCCCTACTGTCCCAGGAGCTGGAAGAGTGCAAAGCCCAACTTGAGGCCGCACTAGACGTGGCAGGGGAGCCCAAGGAGACCCCCTCTGGTAATATACACTTCGAAAGATAAGTATTTTGTGAAGCACGGCATGGGTGCGAATCTGACAAATGAAATTGCAGATGGCGCCGGATTGAATCCGGAAAGGCAACACCTCCTACGCCAGCTGAAGGCTGGTGAGAAGGTGCTGACAAAGGTGAGGCGGGAGAAGAACGATCTCCAAGATGCCAACACCAAGCTGGGCGTCGAGCTGAAAGATGTTCATGCCCAGCTGTCAGACTCCGTTAAGGAGAATCAGCGGCTTCGGCGCGGCATATTTAGTAAGTGCTTGAACGAACCTTTGGAGAAAGAAAAAGTTCGGCGGGAAGTCGACTAACAGAGTAATGTCTGTAGGTGTGCTAATAGGTCATCCTGCAGAGGAGATGCCCGGTTCTATGGGTGACCTTCTTCCCGAGCTCTCGCAACTGCTCGAGCAAGTTCGGAAGGCGATGCGAGGCGTCGCCCAGGCCCTGTGGCCATCCATCTCCGTGCCCGAAGGTCTTGGAGAGCTTGCAGAGAGGCTAAAGGGAGCACGGTGGCGCTTCTGATTGTGGAAGATATCGGCCTGCCGTCAAGGCGCTAGGGAGGCCTAGGCCATGGTGAAGACGCGGTACACAAAGGCTGATCCCAACCACATGGCCGAGGTCGGTCCTGTGGGGCCCGATGGGAAGGAGATCCCTGTAAGCTTAGTATACGGCCAAGTAGAATTGGCCGCAAAGTATTCCCAGCAGGACTGTAAATTAGACAGCCTGTTAGATGGTATTGAAGAGGAATACAATCAGTCAGAATGACTATGTAATTTAATTGACATTTATAATGCCTTCTAGCCGGATTGTAGATCGTTTGTCATGGCCGACCTTTTCGCTTCAGCCTCGGGACCTGACGGTCCGGAGTGTGTCTGAATTCCCATGCGGTTATATAAGAACCGGGGAATGCATGGAGACCAGGCGTAGGGGTCATTAGTGCGTGAACAAACAAGTGCCCGACTAGTTATGTTATATTACATGGTTAGTAAGAAACATCTTCCAAGGAGAATAGTTCCGTTAGGGGTTCCTTTCCCTGGGAGGCATGCCCTAAAGTGCATGCCTATTCTGCGAAAAAGACGCAAGAAAAAGCATCTGGGGGCACATAAATAAATAAGTAAAAAGATCGTCTTTTAGGTCACCGACCGAATATTCCCTTAAGAACGCTAGCTTTCGGCTTCACCCAGTCTGAGGTACACATCCGGCTGATCCGGTAGTAACAATCGCAGAGGTGCTCCCTTTACCGCCTAGCCGAATAATCGGGAACGTAGGGGTAAGCACAGGAGCCAGGCAACCCAGCTTGGCCAAATCTTAAGTCATATCGATGCATATAATGGTGAAATAAAAGGTACATGCGGAAGTGTAACACATGTGTTGGGCATGAAGCCCGTATAAATAAGCTTCTGTTAAAAGAAGCCCCCAGGTTTAATGAGTGCGAATAGCACATCATTGGATGAGCCTTTAAAGGCTATAAGAGAAAGGAAGGGGAGAAGGATAGAAATGTAAGACAGACAGTATATAAAAAATGGACAGAGGAAGGAGACGAACACAGAGTCCAGCGCTAGGCATAGAATCTTCGGAGACGGGCTGCGTTCCATGGGTTCGGCTCGAGTCGGTTATCCGATGCATCTCGCAGGCGGTACGCTCCACCAATCAGGACTTGGTCAATTATGAAGGGACCTTCCCACTTGGGATTGAGTTTGTCCTTTTTCTTGTCCGGCAGGCATAGAACTAATTCGCAAACGTTGTAATTTTTGGCCCGTACTTCTCTGCTTTGGTATCTTCGAGCCTGCTGTTGATAGAATGCGGAACGGGCTTTTGCCACGTCACGCTCCTCCTCCAATGCATCCAAACTGTCCTGCCAATCGAGCTCGGCTTCTCGTTCTTCGTACATGCGCACTCGAGGTGAGTCATGAATTATGTCGCAAGGCAAAACTGCCTCTGCGCCGTACACCATAAAGAATGGTGTGTATCCTGTGGTGCGATTCGGCGTGGTCTGCAGCCCCCAGAGTACGGAGTCGAGCTCCTCTACCCAGTGCGTGTTAGATTCCTTAAGGGACCGCACTATTCTGGGTTTGATGCCGCTCATGATAAGACCATTTGCACGTTCGACCTGGCCGTTAGTTTGTGGGTGATAGACGGAAGCATAATTGAGCTTGATGCCCATGTTTTTGCACCAGAGTTTTACCTCGTCGGCCGTAAAGTTCGTGCCGTTATTAGTGATGATGCTGTGGGGGACGCCGTAACGGTGTACAACCCCGGATATAAAGTCTATCACCGGTCCGGATTCGGCCGTCTTAACAGGCTTGGCTTCTATCCATTTGGTGAACTTATCCACCATGACCAGTAAGTATTTTTGCTTGTGGGTTCTACCTTTAAGGGGTCCAACCATGTCAAGCCCCCAGACCGCGAAGGGCCAAGTGATGGGGATAGTTCGAAGGGCGGTGGGTGGCATATGGCTTTGGTTTGCATAGAGCTGGCAACCGACGCATCATTGGACTAAGTCCTGGGTGTCTGCCCGGGCCGTCGGCCAATAAAAGCCTGTACGGAAGGCCTTGCTTACAAGGGACCGAGCTGTAGCGTGATGACCGCCGAGTCCGGCATGAATTTCAGCCAGGAGGTTCCGCCCTTCCTCTTCGGAGATGCACCTTTGAAGGACTCCGGTAGTGCTTTTCTTATAAAGCTCTCCCTCGTGGACTTTGTAGGCTTTGGATCGCCGCACTATGCAGCATGCCTCATTTTGGTCCTCGGGGAGTTCCTTCCTAGTAAGGTAGGCAAGGAATGGTTCTGTCCACGGGGCGATGACGGCCATTATTACGTGGGCTGAAGGTGTTATTTCATTGGGAGAGCCTCCGATTGTGTCAGAATGTTCGGTGTCGGGCAGTGTGGTTGGGTCCGGGCTGTTATTGTTCGGCTCCCCTTCCCATACTACGGATGGCTTGAACAGCCTTTCCAAGAAGATGTTGGGGGGACTACATCGCGTTTTGCACCGATGCGTGCCAGGACATCTGTCGCCTGATTATTTTCCTGGGCTATATGGTGAAATTCAAGCCCTTCGAACCGAGCTGACATTTTTGGGACGGCATTGCAGTAGGCTGCCATTTTTGGATCCTTGGCATCGAAGTCTCCATTTATTCGGGATATTGCGAGGTTTGAGTCCCTGCGCACCTCTAGGCGTTGAATGCCCATGGATACTGCCATCCGGAGACCATGTAAAAGGGCCTTATATTCGGCTGCATTGTTGGAGTCTGTGTACATAATCTGGAGTACGTATTGAACTATGTCTGCTGTGGGGGACGTCAAAACGACGCCAGCCCCTAGTCCGGCCAACATCTTGGAGCCGTCGAAATGCATGATCCAATTTGAATATGTGCCGTACTCTTTAGGGAGTTCGGCCTCCGTCCATTCTGCGACGAAGTTGGCCAAAACTTGCGACTTGATGGCTCGCCATGGCTTATAAGTTATGTCGAACGGGAGGAGCTCAATGGCCCATTTTGCAATCCGGCCCATTGCATCATGGTTGTTTATAATATCATTAAGTGGTACTTCCGAGGCTACTGTTATTGAACACTCTTGAAAGTAGTGTCGTAGCTTCCGGGATGCCATGAATACCGCGTACGCAATCTTTTGATAATGCATGTATCGTGATTTTCATGGAGTGAGGATAGTGGACACATAATAGACCGGCTTTTGAAAGGGGAGTTTGTGTCCGTCTGTTTCTCGTTCGACGACGAGCACTGCGCTTACAACCTGATGTGTTGCTGCAATGTACAATAGCATTGGTTCGCCAATGTTTGGCGCGGCCAGGACTGGGTTTGTTGCCAATATGGCTTTTATTTCGTCCAGTCCGACCGTGGCTGCATCCGTCCATTCAAAGTGTTCGGTGCGCCGAAGGAGGCGGTCAAGGGGTAGGGCCTTTTCTCCCAAGCGGGAGATAAAGCGGCTTAGAGCCGCTATGCATCCGGTTAACTTTTGTATTTGTTTGAGGTCCTTTGGGATATCCAATTGTGACAGAGCTCGGATCTTGGCTGGATTTGCTTCAATTCCTCTACCGGATACAATGAAGCACAAGAGCTTTCCCGCGGGAACTCCCAAAACGCATTTTTCGGGTTGAGCTTGATGTCGTATGTTCGGAAGTTATCAAATGTGAGCCTCAAGTCGTCTACTAGAGATTCGACATGTCTTGTTTTGATGACCACATCATCTACATATGCCTCCACTGTTTTGCCGATCTGGTTTGCCACACATGTCTGAATCATGCGCTGATATGTTGCGCCGGCGTTTTTTAGCCCGAAGAGCATTGTGTTGAAGCAGAATGGGCCGTATGGTGTGATAAATGCCGTTGCGGCTTGGTCTGATTCTGCCATCTTGATTTGGTGGTAGCCGGAATATGCGTCGAGGAAACACAACGAATCGTGTCCTACGGTAGAGTCGATAATTTGATCGATGCGGGGGAGGGGGAAGGGATCCTTTGGGCAAGCCGTGTTAAGGTCTTTAAAATCAACGCACAGGCGTCAGGATTTGTCCTTCTTTGGTACCATCACCAGGTTTGCTAGCCAGTCCGGGTGTTTTATATCTCTGATGAATCCGGCCTCCAATAGCTTTGCTAGCTCCTCTCCCATAGCCTGTCTCTTAGGTTCGGAAAAACGCCGAAGAGCTTGTTTGACAGGTTTGAATCCTTTTAGGATATTTAGGCTGTGCTCGGCCAGCCTGCGTGGGATTCCTGGCATGTCTGAAGGGTGCCAGGCGAAAATGTCCCAGTTCTCTCGTAGGAACTCTCGCAGTGCGGCGTCTACATCAGGGTTTAACTGTGCCCCGATGGAAGCTATTTTATTGGGGTCCGTTGGATGGACCTGGAATTTGACTATTTCGTCCGCCGGTTTAAAGGAGGTGGACTTGGATCTTTTGTCGAGTACCACATCGTCCCTATTCACCGTGGAGCGCAGCGCAATCAGTTCCTCAGCCGCTAGGGCTTCGGATAGTGCCTCGAGGGCCAGTGCGGCTGTCTTGTTTTCGGCGCGGAGTGCTATGTCTGGATCACTAGAGAGAGTGATGATCCCTTTAGGCCCGGGCATCTTGAGCTTCATGTACCCGTAATGGGGTATTGCTTGGAAGATTGTAAACGCTTCCCGCCCTAACAGAGCGTGATAACCGCTGTTGAACGGAGCCACATGGAATGTGACCTCTTCGGACCTGTAATTATCCGGCGTGCCGAACACCACATCTAGTGTGATTTTTCCTGTACAGCGCGCTTCTCGACTGGGGATTATTCCTCTAAAGGTTGTGCTTCTTCGCTCAATGCAGTTCCAGTCTATTTCCATTTTTTGAAGGGTTTCCTCATAAATGAGGTTCAGTCCGCTGCCGCCGTCCATGAGTACCTTGGAAAGACGAAAGCCGTCCACTATTGGACTGAGTACCAATGCGGCTGGTGCTCGGGCTGTTCGGAATTTAGGTTCATCACTGGCGTTAAAGGTGATAGCCGTGTCACTCCATGGGTTTATTGTTGCTACTTGGTAGACTTCGGCAAGGCTGCGGAGTGTCCTTTTTCGCATATTATTTGATGCGAAAGTCTCGAAGACTGTTAATACCGTATTGGTGTCTCTGGGGTGGCTTTCTGTGGCCTCCGGAATTAGGAGATCTTCGCCAATTTTGGCCACCTGCCGGAGTATCCAACATGCTCTAAGGCTGTGAGTTGGTATGGCATCCTCTGTACTATGAATTTTACAGGGCCCATTAAGCCATTCTTCCAGTACGGTTCCATGCCCTGTAGAGGGTTTTTGCTTTTTGGTGTTTGACCCGGGTGTCTGGCGATGATGCACCCTTTTATTTCGGAGTGGGTTTGTATTCAGGGTCGGATCGTCCCAAAATTTTATTTTGGTTTTCCAGGCGCTTTCCATCGCACAGTATTTTCGTACAATGGACGTCAAGTCAGCGAAGCGTGTAATATCACGGCGACTTATGGCGTTGAGGATTCCCTTGTCCGTGCAATTATTGCAGAAGATTGAGATTGTGTCTTCCTCGCAGCAGTCCCTTATCCTATTCCTAACCAGGAGGAATCTGGCCCAGTAATGATGTACTGTTTCTTCGGGCTCTTGCCTGATTTGGGATAGATCGCTTATGTTCAGGTGGGTGGGTGGAATTAAATCCGAAGCCTCACCCCATCTGAGGCTCAGAGGCCGAGGAATTTCCGAACTCGAAAATTTGGATTCCTGGATGTTGTCAATGAATCCAACCCGTCGCCTGACTCTGAGTTCAGGTCTTGAGTGATATCCTCCCCTCCATGGGTATCCGGCTTGGAGGGATCGGGAATCCGGACATAGCTAGTCCTTAAGATAGATGAAGGGTCGCCGCACTGTCCCTCTACCACGGCGACGTGATGGGTGACTTGGGGAGAGTTAATCTCTCTCAGATCGGGCTTAGGCCCAATCTGGTCGTAATCCGTAGCGACTCCCAGGGCAGCGATGCGATCCAAGAGCTCGTTTATGGAGGAGAGCTCCATTGGATCTAACTGCTCGGCGAGTTTCGAGCTGACATGAAGATTGTTTTCGATGGCTCGAGAGGTCATCGTCGGTGCAGAAGCCGAACGGGCGGTCATGAGAAAACCACCTAGCTGGAGGGTTTGGCCGATAGCCAAAGCTCCCTTAGCAACGGTGTCGTCTTTAAAGACGGGGCGAGGCATCCTTCCTGATGGCGACGACACAGAGGAACTCTCAATGAAAGCACCAATGTCGGTGTCAAAACCGGCGGATCTCGGGTAGGGGGTCCCGAACTGTGCGTCTAGGCCGGATGGTAACAGGAGGCAAGGGACACAAAGTTTTACCCAAGTTCGGGCCCTCTTGATGGAGGTAAAACCCTACGTCCTGCTTTATTAATATTGATGATATGGGTAGTACAAGAGTAGATCTACCACGAGATCAGAGAGGCTAAACCCTAGAAGCTAGCCTATGGTATGATTGTTGTTCTGTATGTTGTCCTACGGACTAAAACCCTCCAGTTTATATAGACACCGGAGAGGGTTAGGGTTACACAAAGTCGGTTACAATGGTAGGAGATCTGCATATCCGTATCGCCAAGCTTGCCTTCCACGCCAAGGAAAGTCCCTTCCGGACACGGGACGAAGTCTTCAATCTTGTATCTTCATAGTCCAGGAGTCCGGCTGAAGGTATAGTCCGGCTATCCGAACACCCCCTAATCCAGGACTCCCTCACCGGACATGCATCATACTTGATTGTGCATCATGCCATGTTCATGTGTTGGTTGTCTACTATGTTGTGTGTTTCTTTCCGGTGTTGCTTCTTCGGGTTGGTTCCGATTATGTCGCGTTTGTGAAGATCCGTTCGACTACGTCCGTTTGTCTTCTTCATGGACTCGTTCTTCTTCCTTGCAGGATCGCAGGCAAGATGACCATACCCTCGAAATCACTTCTATCTTTGCTTGCTAGTTGCTCGCTCTTTTGCTATGTCTATGTTGCGATACCCACCACTTGCTTATCATGCCTCCCATATTGTTAAGCCAAGCCTCTAACCCACCTTGTCCTAGCAAACCGTTGTTTGGCTATGTTACCGCTTCGCTCAGCCCCTCTTATAGCATTGTTAGTTGCAAGTGAAGATTGGAGTTTGTTCCTTGTTGGAACATTGATATTTTGTTGGGATATCACAATATCTCTTATTTAATTAATGCATCTATATACTTGGTAAAGGGTGGAAGGCTCGGCCTTATGCCTGGTGTTTTGTTCCACTCTTGCCGCCCTAGTTTCCGTCATATCGCTGTTATGTTCCCGGATTTTGCGTTCCTTACACGGTTGGGTTATAATGGGAACCCCTTGACAGTTCACCTTGAATAAAACTCCTCCAGCAAAGCCCAACATTGGTTTTACCATTTTCCACCTAGCCTTTTCTTTCCCTTGGGTAGGCTTTCCCAAGGGTCATCTTTATTTAAACCCCCGGGCCAGTGCTCCTCTGAGTGTTGGTCCAACTTGTCAGCCGCCGGTGGCCACCAGGGGAAACTCTGGGCTGGCCTACCGGAAGTTTGGAAAATCTGGTGTGCCCTGAGAACGAGATATGTGCAGCTCCTATCGAGATTGGTCGGCACATTCGGGTGGTTTTGCTGGTCTTGTTTTACCATTGTCGAAATGTCTTGTAACCGGGATTCCGAGTCTGATCGGGTTGTCTTGGGAGAAGGAATATCCTTCGTTGACCATGAGAGCTTGTGATGGGCTAAGTTGGGACACCCCTGCAGGGATTTGAACTGTCGAAAGCCGTGCCCGCGGTTATGGGCAGATGGGAAATTGTTAATGTATGGTTGTAGAAAACCTGAAGTTGATCTTAACTAAAATACATCAACCGCGTGTGTAGCCGTGATGGTCTCTTCTCGGCGGGGTCCGGGAAGTGAACACGGTGTTGGAGTTATGCTTGACGTAGGTTAATCTAGGATCACTTCTTGATCATAGTTCATCGACCGTGCCTTTGCCTTCTCTTCTCGCTCTCTTTTGCGTATGTTAGCCACTATATATGCTAGTCGCTTGCTGCAGCTCCACCTCATACCTTTTACCTACCTATAAGCTTAAATAGTCTTGATCGCGAGGGTGTGAGATTGCTGAGTCCCAGTGACTCACAGATACTTCCAAAACCAGCTTGCAGGTGCCGTTGAACCGTGCAGGTGACGCAACCAAGCTCAAGGAGGAGCTCGGTGAAGATTGTATTCGCTATGTTGTCCCGTTTCCAGTTGATCAGTAGTGGAGCCCAGTTGGGACGATCGGGGATCTGTGTAGCATTTCGGGTAGTCTTCTTTTATTTTGGTTCCATAGTCGGACCTTGATTGTATTTGTATGATCTAATGCTTTATTCATGTAATGTGTGAAGTGGCGATTGTAAGCCAACTATGTATCTCTTTCCCTTATGTATTACATGGGTTGTGTGAAGATTACCTCACTTGCGACATTGCTTTCAATGCGGTTATGCCTCTAAGTCGTGCTTCGACATGTGGGAGATATAGCCGCATCGAGGGCGTTACAAGTTGGTATCAGAGCCTTCCCCGACCTTAGGAGCCCCCTACTTGATCGAATCGCTGGCGTTGTTGAGTCTAGAAAAATGTTTTGAGTCTTATAGGATTATATATATCGGAGAGTAGGACTTCTTTTTACTCCTTAGTCCCTTCGTCTCTCTGGTGAGGCATCCTGACGTAGAGTTTTGACTCTTCTCTTCTCAAATTTCACTAAAAAAAATTAGGATCACGCGGGTATCTTGGAATCGTTCCGATCGATTTGTGATGAGAACATTGTTCTTGGTGCCTCCTGACATTTAGGGGTTGTGGCAGTGTCCCAGGGAGTTGAGCTCCGAGGTGTTTTCGTCACAATTTTATCGTTGCAGTTCTGGAATACTTGAGTTTCGCTGACATCGAAAATCTCTTTTATGCACTTGTTGGTGAGATAACCTCGACGCTACCCAGTACTGGGGCGGGAGTTCGGGAGTATTGCCATAACTCGTATAACGGATGCTTTTCGAAGGTTGAGGTAAACGATTTCCGAAGGTTTCTTGGTAATGTGTTGAAGGATGGATACAGCTGGATGTAGGATTTGCTAGTTTGGGTGAGATATTATGCTTCCCATGTATCCCCAACACCTAATTTCATAACCGGAAAATTTTGGGAGTTTATAAGTGGGAATTCAAGTAGCTCTTAGGATATCTTTCCGGCAGATGTATGATATGAAATTGGGGTTCGATGTCTAGTGGTCCGCCTATCCACGGTTGGTTTTACAGTGGTCTCGTTGTGTCTTAAAGAGTCCTTGGCTATGCCGACTCGGGGACGCTTCGTATGTCATGTGCACTGCCTTGTACATGATGGTGTTGTACGATCGAGCCCGTGTAGGCCCCACCACCAAAACTTCGGACGGAATCTCTATCATATGTTTGTTCCGGCTTATTCTGCAAGCCAATCCTTTGTTTTGTTTTGAGTTGTGGTATTCGAGTTGCTTCGAAGTCAAATGTTGATTCCATACCTTTCCTAAACGGTGTTCTCATACTCCGATGTGAATACCAATCCTTCATGATAATCAAGATTGTCATGTCAATCCTTCTCAACCGGTGTGTCTCTCTTCAAGTGGATCCGATCACTTCAACACTGGCAAGATCAATTATCAGTTCCTCTCAACGGTGTTTGCTTCATTCATTCCAAGCTGCCTTTGTTTTCCCGCCCTCCCACCCTTGTTTCTTCAAGGACTCGAATTTCTTTATCAAGTATCTATCTTTTGAAGATGAAGTCTCTCCATTCTTTTTCGTCAATGTGCTACCCGGTGATGCTCATGAAGATTCTAATGGAGCTTCTAGTTCATCATTCTCCATTCTTTTCTTCTCCAGTGGTTTCAATTCAAGCGTTATTGATCATATATTTTCCTTGTTTCAATGTCTTCTCATACCGATGCATCTCTTATTCATTTTTTTTCTCGCTATTCAATTATTCTAGAGTGCTGTGGATATCCCAGAGGATTCGTGTTTTCATTCCTAATCCGTTCAACCTATGTCGAGGTTGTTATCTCATTCAAGCCGTTTATTTCAACCGGTGCAATCTCTCTTCAAAACCTTTTCAATGGTGTATCTTTTGAGTGGGCCCTAACCCACAGGTCTTTTCCAGGATCTTACCTGACTCTTCAAATTTTCCCGGTGTTACTCTCAAATTCTTTTCCAAGTTTGACGTAAGAATGAATTATCATCAGACATATGTATTTCTCCAAGATCGGTCAAATTCTTTTCATCGTTGGTTCAACTTTTCCATTCTTCTTTATTCCGGAGTGTCTCAACAATTTGGTGGTGTTTCTCGTCGTCATTCTCAGATTTTGAAGACAGAAGAAGTGTTTCCTCTAAATCTTGCTCCATTCCTTCAAGACTCATGGTTCTAGCTTATTGCCATTCTCTCACCATTGTATTCATTTGTCAGTATTCTTTTCACCCATCCGGAGTAATTCAGGAGTCTCTTCAGTTTGTTTCATCCAAAGGCCATCATCTCAGATTTATTCATTCTCAGCTTTCAGCTCTCTCTAAAACTTACCGGTGCATCGTTCAAATATCCTCTAATCAGCTCGTGATCTCTTCGTTCTCATGTATCAAATTCCGTCAAGTATCGTCATTCATTTTCTAATTCTACCTGGTGTTTCTTTATCTTTTCTTCGTTCATTTTCTATTCTTTCCGCGATTAATTCAAGATTTCCCTTCCTTCATTATCATATCAATTCACTCGTTCTTTCCAATCCTACCGGTGGTTCGTCGAAGACCTTCTCAAGTTTGTGCTATATCAATCTTAACCCTTTCTACGAGAATAAGTAGTATGCCAAATCCGTTGATTGTCATCAATTTAAATTGGTGAAGGATAAGCATAGTGTAATTCTTATTCTTGTTTCATTGAGTAAATTCGAAATTCATGCTTTCTGGAGGTTCATCAAAATTTTCAGTTTCTATTGTTTCATCTTTTCTTTTCCCGGAGCTCCAATCTCTCTCAATTATATTGTCGCGAAGATCCATCTAAATCATTGCAAGGTTTCACCTTGTGTTTTCAACTTCTCTGTCCTTTCGTTTTGATCATCCTTTTGTTACTGGAGTTCTTCATGGAGGCTCTACATGATGGTTCATCAAGGATTTAAATCCTTGTCGAAGTGTTCATCAAGATTCTTTTCAGAGGAGCTCAAGCATTCTTCATATTGCGTTCCGGAGTGCAACTCTTTCTTCCGTATCATTGGAGGTGGTATTATGTCATTCTTGATAATTTGAGTTCATGTTTCATGATTCACATGTTGTTAAGAATGAGATATTTTAAATCCATCAATCTCGTCATTGAAGTTATCTTGGGTTATATTTCACCTAAAGCCTTCCCTAAGGTTTGTTGCAATTATGGTGCTTATAAATGATCCAAGTTTCTTCTTTTATCCTCCCGATGAAATAGTTTCTCGTCTTCTTGCTCATATCAATCCAATCTATTATTTTCCATTATTGGCAGAATTTCAGCTCATAATTTTGAGATATCTTCCATAAGCCCACATCAAGCTTATCCTTTTCGTTGTTGGTTTTCCAACAACTCCGTTTGACCCTTCTCCTAAGGATGCCTTTTCAAGCGCTTTTGTGGCAGAAGTTGGCATTTTCTTCTCCATTCTTTTATTTCAATTATCTATATTCTATTCTTTCGTTCCGGAGGCATTGCGATGTTGCTCTTTTCAACCCATCATCTCATTTGTCAAAGATCATGTTCTTTCGTGCTTATCCATTTAACCGGAGTGTTGTGCCCTTTTGCTCAAATTCTTTTCGCCTTATCAAGCCTTGCATCTCTTTTCAACCGGAGTGCTGCCCGAATTTGTTCTTCCTTGTTCCTCTTTTCTGACGGAGTGTTTACAACTTCGATCATCTCCGTTGTATCCTTTTCTCAAAATGGCTTAACCTTTCAAGGTTCGTGGTTTCACTCATTTGTCAAAGAAGCAACTTAGTTTTACCTCTTCTCTTTCTCTTCCATTTTCCCTCCGGTGCCATTCTAGATCTTGGGACGAGATCCTCTCGTAGTGGTGGAGTGTTGTAACGCCCCGAGACTGATGTGCCAGGTGTCTTCCAGTTATTCGCTGTTGTTGCCTTATCATTTGCTTGCGTGTTGCATCTTGCCATGTCATCATCCGCATTGCATCATCATGTTTTCTAAACTTGCATCTGTCCCGGTCCCCTCGTTCCGTCCGTTGTCCATTCTGAGCCCAGACACACTTGCACGCGCCCGCGGCATGTCCGAAATAGTATTTTATAAGTGGCCGAAAAATGTTCACGGAATGGGATGAAAGTTGGCGTGTGCTCTTATTATAGTGTAGATAGAACGCCTGTCAAGTTTCATCGCATTTGGAGTCCGTTTGACGCCCCAGCGGATAACTACAGCGGCAGTATAGCCGGTCTAACGTCGAACGTTTTCGGTCTCCGGAAACGGTTGCCGGGTTGCATTCCCCCTATCTCCTCTCAGTCCGCACATTTGACTTTGTCCGTCTAACCCTCTCTGCACAGTGCATCGAACCCCTCGCGCGCGTCCGGAAGCTGTCCCGGACCCGACCCGGGTAGTCGTCACCGTTGGGTCCGGATCATCCCCAAACATCTACAAAACATCTCGGTTTTCTTATTTGGGCTCCCTAACCTTTTATCCGGGTCCGTCCGATTAAAATCGAAGGGATCAAATGCCCCTATCACAAATCTACTTGTTTTATATAAGACCACCACCTACTGATTCAACCTGACCCTAAAATCTAGGAGCCTTGTCCCTTGCGCCGCCGCCACACTCTTTCTCGGGATCCCTCCCGATCCAAACCACCAGCCTCCATCTTGGATCCACCCCCGCCTCCCACTTCTCCTCGTTTTTCGGCAGCAAGTCAACATGTCCTCGCTCGATCCCCTGCTCATGCCCGAGGCCACCTCCTCTGCTCGATCCTGAGGGGATCACAAGCAGCTCGTCCCTGTTTCCTCGATCTCCAGCGAGCACCAGGTCGAGCCCCTGTCTCTCCATCTCTATTTCCTCTCCCTGCCGCTCAGCTCTCTGGTTCTTCCCTCACCCTGTCTCTCTCTTTTCTCTGTATCAGGAGACCGCCATGGCTGCCTCGAAGATCCACAACCGCTCGGCCACTAGGAGCCCAAGACATTGTCGCCCCGTGCCCGGGTCCTACATCCCTGCCCGCTCTCCTTCTCCTCAGGGAACTCGCCAGAGCTCCCATGGCTGACGCCTCAAGCTCGCCGCCACGTCCCCATTGTCTCCGTCGGGTTCGCGCCCATGCCCCTTTTCCCAGACGCCCCTGCCTAGATCCGCTCCTCCTCACCTTGTTCGCATCGTCGGGATCGCGCCAAGTCCCTCGCCGGTGCCCTCTGCTCGAGAACGAGCATGGCGCTCACCATCCTCTGCTTCGCGCTCCTGGGACTGCATCATGTGCGTGGCCTCTTCGCCTTGGGCCGTTTCTGCTGCACCAAGCCGGCCCACTGTTCTCTTCCAGCAAGGCCCATGGCCAATGTGAGCAGCCTCTCCAGCAAGGCCCGGCTCCCTGAAGCCCAATGTGAGGAAGCCCATCTTCGGTTGCTCCTGTAGAGCCCAGTTCGGGCCAGTTTTGGCCCGACTCATGTTTTTTTCCGCGGAGTGATTTATCTATTTATCCATGAGTTTGCAGATTTACAGAAAACCCCTTGCACAACATGCATATAATAACTCACAAACGGTGCATCATATTAAAACAATTTATATATGAAATGTGCTTAGTTTTTCATCTAGTTTCATAATATGTCTTTTTAATCCATGTTTAAAATGCTTAAAATGCTGTTTGATTAAATTTTCTTAAATAACATGCTAAAATGGTTTAATTCATAACTTAATAAATGTAGCTCGGTTTTTATTAAACTTTATATGTAATTGGGGTAGAATTTTGCCTAGTTTAACATAGTGTACTTGCTTCGCATGTTTAACAACTCTAAAATTATGTTTAGGGCAGAACAGTACCAAACCTTAAAATATGCATATGGGGTTTTACTGGAATTGTTGTTTGCTGTTTCCGGCCTCATTTAAACTTGCCTAGATAGGTAGTTTTGTTGTGCTTCACCCCTTGCCATGTTAATCAACATTTAATATTGTTGAGTACCTAAATGAGAGAGAACTAAATAATTCATGTGGTGTTTTCTTCAATATGCAACTCCGTTGAATATTGAGCTCCACTTAATTTGTAGGGTTGTTTGTGCACTTTGCCATGCCATGTTTCATTAAACCAGACATGCATCATACTTGATTGTGCATCATGCCATGTTCATGTGTTGGTTGTTTACTATGTTGTGTGTTTCTTTCCGGTGTTGCTTCTTCAGGTTGGTTCCGATTACGTCGCGTTTGTGAGGATCCATTCGACTATGTCTGTTTGTCTTCTTCATGGACTCGTTCTTCTTCCTTGCAGGATCTCAGGCAAGATGACCATACCCTTGAAATCACTTCTATCTTTGCTTGCTAGTTGCTCGCTCTTTTGCTATGCCTATGCTGCGATACCCACCACTTGCTTATCATGCCTCCCATATTGTTAAGCCAAGCCTCTAACCTACCTTGTCCTAGCAAACCTTTGTTTGGCTATGTTACCACTTTGCTCAGCCCCTCTTATAGTGTTGTTAGTTGCAGGTGAAGGTTGGAGTTTGTTCCTTGTTGGAACATGGATATTTTGTTGGGATATCACAATATCTCTTATTTAATTAATGCATCTATATAATTGGTAAAGGGTGGAAGGCTCGGCCTTATGCCTGGTGTTTTGTTCCACTCTTGCCGCCCTAGTTTCCGTCATATCGGTGTTATGTTCCCGGATTTTGCGTTCCTTACACGGTTGGGTTATAATGGGAACCCCTTGACGGTTCGCCTTGAATAAAACTCCTCCAATAAGGCCCAACATTGGTTTTACCATTTGCCACCTAGCCTTTTATTTCCCTTGGGTAGGCCTGCCCACGGGTCATCTTTATTTAAACCCCCAGGACAGTGCTCCTCTGAGTGTTGGTCCAACTTGTCAGCCGCCGGTGGCCACCAGGGGCAACTCTGGGCTGGCCTACCGGAAGTTTGGACAATCCGATGTGCCGTGAGAACGATATATGTGCAGCTCCTATCGGGATTTGTCGGCACATTCGGATGGCTTTGCTGGTCTTGTTTTACCATTGTCGAAATGTCTTATAATCGGGATTCCGAGTCTGATCGGGTTGTCTTGGGAGAAGGAATATCCTTCGTTGACCGTGAGAGCTTGTGATGGGCTAAGTTGGGACACCACTGCAGGTATTTGAACTTTCGAAAGCCGTTCCCGCGGTTATGGGCAGATGGGAATTTGTTAATGTCCGGTTGTAGAAAACCTGAAGTTGACCTTAACTAAAATACATCAACCGCGTGTGTAGCCGTGATGGTCTCTTCTCGGCGGGGTCCGGGAAGTGAACACGGTGTTGGAGTTATGCTTGACGTAGGTTGTTCTAGGATCACTTCTTGATCATAGTTCATCGATCGTGCCTTTGCCTTCTCTTCTCGCTCTCTTTTGTGTATGTTAGCCACTATATGTGCTAGTCGCTTGCTGCAGCTCCACCTCATACCTTTTACCTACCTATAAGCTTAAATAGTCTTGATCGCGAGGGTGTGAGATTTCTGAGTCCCCATGACTCACAGATACTTCCAAAACCAGCTTGCAGGTGCCGTTGAACCGTGCAGGTGACGCAACCAAGCTCAAGGAGGAGCTCGGTGAAGATTGTGTTCGCTATGTTGTCCCGTTTCCAGTTGATCAGTAGTGGAGCCCAGTTGGGACGATCAGGGATCTGTGTAGCATTTGGGGTAGTCTTCTTTTATTTTGGTTCCGTAGTCAGACCTTGATTGTATCTGTATGATGTAATGCTTTATTCATGTATTGTGTGAAGTGGCGATTGTAAGCCAACTATGTATCTCTTTCCCTTATCTATTACATGGGTTGTGTGAAGATTACCTCACTTGCCACATTGCTTTCAATGCGGTTATGCCTCTAAGTCGTGCTTCGACATGTGGGAGATATAGCCGCATCGAGGGCGTTACAAGTTCCTACTCCAAGTTTGAAGCATCAATGATGTTCAATTCACCTCTTAACCTGCAAAACACTTTCTCATCAAGTGGTTTAGTGAATATATCCGCTAATTGCTTATCGGTGCAAACATGCTTAAGGTTTATGTCACCCTTAGCAACGTGATCTCGAATGAAATGATGACGAACTTCAATATGCTTAGTTCGAGAGTGTTGCACGGGATTGTGAGCAATCTTGATAGCACTTTCATTGTCACAAAGTAATGGAACATGTTTCACATATATCCCATAATCTTTAAGAGTTTGGGTCATCCAAAGTAATTGAGCACAACATGAACCAGCGGCAATGTATTCCGCTTCGGAGGTGGATAAGGATACCGAGTTTTGTTTCTTGGAAGACCAAGACACAAGAGATCTACCAAGGAATTAACAAGTACCTGAAGTGGACTTTCTATCAACCTTGTCACCGGCATAGTCCGAGTCGGAGTAGCCAACAAGATCAAAGGAAGCCCCCTTTGGATACCAAATGCCAAAATTTGGTGTATGTATTAAGTATCTCACTATCCTCTTCACGGCCTTAAGATGACATTCCTTAGGAGCAGCTTGATATCGTGCACACATGCACACACTTAGCATGATATCGGGACGTGAAGCACATAGATATAACAATGAACCAATCATAGAGCGGTAAACTTTTTGATCAACTGGTTCACCATCTTTGGTCAAATCAAGATGTCCACTAGTAGGCATGGGTGTAGTCATACCTTTGCATTCTTTCATATTGAACTTCTTGAATAAGTCCTTGGTGTACTTCATTTGAGAGACAAAGGTGCCTTCCTTGGTTTGCTTGATTTGCAAACCAAGAAAGAATTTGAGTTCACTCATCATAGACATCTCAAACTTCTTCGACATTAGCTTCCCAAACTTTTCACTAAAATGAGGGTTAGTTGATCCAAATATAATATCATCGACATAAATTTGGCATACAAATAATTCTCCATTAACCCTTTTAGTAAAAAGAGTAGAATATATTTTTCCAATTTCAAAGCCTTTTTCAATAAGGAACTTGGTCAAGCATTTATACCATGCTCTAGGAGCTTGTTTAAGACCATAAAGGGCTTTGTGAAGTTTGTAGACATGATTAGGTTTCTAGGATTGACAAAGCCGGGAGGTTGCTTAACATAAACTTCCTCGTCAATTTCACCATTTAGAAAAAGCACTTTTAATGTCCATTTGGTACAAAGTGATATCATGGTGATTAGCATAGGCAAGTAAGATGCGAATGGACTCAAGTCTAGCAACGGGAGCATATGTCTCACCATAGTCCATACCTTCGACTTTTATGTAGCCTTGGGCGACGAGACATTCTTTGTTGCGAACCACTTGTCCATCTTCATCTTGCTTGTTGCGAAACACCCATTTGGTACCGATGATGTTGTGGTTGTTGTCGGGCTTCTCGACCAATGTCCATACTTGATTTCTCTCAAAGTTGTGTAGCTCTTCATGCATAGCGTTTATCCAGTCCGGATCCTCCAATGCTTATTCAACCTTCATAGGTTCAATGCTAGAGATGAATGAGTAATGTTCACAAAATTTAGCCAAACGAGTTTTAGAGTGAGTGATTCTCCCGGTTTGGATATCATTGTAGATTTGCTCCACGGGATGATCTTTAGCAATTCTTGCTCGAACTCGTGAAAGCTTTTGCTTGGGTCTTGGTTGAACATCTTCTTCATCTTGTTCTTCTTCTTGGACTTCTTCATTGTTAGCATTGTCGTTCTCTTTTCGTGGTGGAGAAGGAGGTTGTTGACGTTCGTCTTGGAGCACTTCCTCGTTTTCTTCATCTTGGTGTGTCCCACCCGTGGATGCTTCTGTATCAACTCTTGGTTCACCTTGTCGTGAGGTAGAAGCTTCCACTTGGACGGACGAGGTACTCTCCTTTATCTTCATTGGACGAATCTTGCCAATAGACAAGTCTTGGATTGCTTCCGAGGGATCTTTGTCTCCTACATCAATTGGCAATTGCTCTACTTGCGATCCGTTAGATTCATCAAACTTCACATCTACCGTTTCTTCAACCTTTCGAGTGATATTGTTGTAGACACTGTATGTGTGAGAGTTTGAGCCATAACCAAGTAGGAAACCTTCATGAGACTTAGGAGCAAATTTAGAACGACGATGCTTATCAAGAATGTAGCACTTTGAGCCGAATACTCGAAAGTATCCAACTTGGGGTTTGTTACCGGTGAGGAGCTCGTATGCCGTCTTGCCAAGTAGCTTGTGAAGATACAAGCGATTTGTTGCATGAAAAGCTGTCTCAACTGCTTCCACCCAAAAGTGTTTTGGCGTCTTGTACTCATCAAGCATCATTCTTGCCATCTCGATAAGAGTCCGGTTCTTCCTCTCAATGACTCCATTTTGTTGAGGTGTGTACGTAGCCGAGAACTCATGTGTAATCCCTTCTTCATCAAGAAAGGTGTTTACATTTGCGTTCTTGAACTCCGTTTCATTGTCGCTCCGAACCTTCTTGATCTTCACGTCAAATTGATTTTGGGCCTTCCTAGCAAAGTTTTTGAAGATCTTTTGGACCTGTGATTTGTCATCAAGAAAGAACACCCACGTAAATCTTGAAAAATCATCAACTATGACTAGACCAAATGAGTTACCACCGAGACTCTTGTAGGCATTTGGACCAAAGAGATCCATGTGAAGTAGCTCGAGTGGTCTTCTTGTGGTCATGATGTTCTTAGCACGATGACTCCCTCCAACTTGTTTCCCTGCTTGACAAGCACTACAAAGTCTATCCTTGTCAAATATGACATCGTTAACGCCAAGGATATGATTTCCTTTAATGAGTTTGTCAAGGTTTCGCATGCCCACATGGCCTAGCCTTCTATGCCACAACCAGCCTTTAGAAGACTTAGCAATTAAGAAAGTTCTAGGTTGAGCCTTTTTAGTGAAATCAACAATGTAAAGATCTCCTCTATGTATACCGGTAAAGACCATTTTATGATTATCTCTACGAAACACTTGGCAGTCTACTTTAGTAAATAGGACATTGAAACCGAAATCAGCAAGTCTAGATACTGAAAGTAAGTTGTAGCCAAGAGATTCAACGAGCATGACATTTTGTATGGAGCTATCATGTGAGATGGCCACCTTACCAAGGCCAACCACTTTACCCTTTGAATTATCACCAAAAGTGACATACTTTCGAGGGTCGTCGTTTCCAGCAAGCTCATGGAACATGTCTTTATCCCCGGTCATATGATCAGTACATCCACTATCAAGGACCCATTCCTTTCCTCTAGCCATGTAGCCGCAAAGATTTTCCATAATACCAAAGTGTCTCATCGCATCATCGAGATCATAGTCACTATCATCATCCTCATCATAGTATCCATGTTCAACATCATTTTGTGATTGATAAATTCCTAGAGAGGGTAATTCATTAGACAAATGATCATCACAATGGTCACCTTTATGGATTCTAATAGCTTCGGATATGATATCGCTAATGATCCCAACATTTCCTATGGCACGCATGAGATTGGTAAGCTCAAATAGACAATCACCAAAGCTAGGATCACTAGAATTCATCTTACTCAAAGCAATAGACTTATGGAGAATTTCGTCTAAATTTTTCAAGGAATAATCTGGAAATCGGTCTTCAAGAAATTTCCATATAGTATAGGCACAATCAAGAGTAGGCAAACTAGCAATCAAATTTTTGGGCAATCCTCTTATGATAAGATTGATGGTTCTAAGATTGCGAATCATGTCAAGATCCTCTTCGGGTGTGGGATGCAAGGGATCAATATGAGGTGCACAAGGGCTAGCAATGTACTTGTTCAAGTGATATTCAATGAAAATCTCAAGCATTTCATTTTTCCACTCACGAAAATATTCTCCATCAAGAATAGGCACTCTATGTCTAAGACTCCCCAAAGTAGACACATCCATCTTCCTCCAAAGGTATTTAAACCAAGGCAATGGAGACCAACGCTCTAATACCAATTGAAAGGATCGAGAAGAGGTGTCTAGAGGGGGGTGATTAGACACTAAGTAGCAAAAGTTGCCGTTTTTAATTTCTTTAAGTTGAAGTGGAGTTTTGGCACAAGTTTAACAAACACAATACATATCAAGCAAGCATGCAAAGAGTATATGAGCAGCGGAAAGTAAAGCATGCAACTTGCAAGAATATAAAGGGTAGGGTTTGGAGAATTCAAACACAATTGGAGACACGGATGTTTTTGTCGTGGTTCCGATAGGTGGTGATATCGTACATCCACGTTGATGGAGACTTCAACCCACGAAGGGTAACGGTTGTGCGAGTCCACGGAGGGCTCCACCCACGAAGGGTCCAAGAAGAAGCAACCTTGTCTATCCCATCATGGCCATCGCCCACGAAGGACTTGCCTCACTAGCAGTAGATCTTCACGAAGTAGGCGATCTCCTTGCCCTTACAAACTCCTTGGTTCAACTCCACAATCTTGTCGGAGGCTCCCAAGTGACACCTAGCCAATCTAGGAGACACCACTCTCCAAGAAGTAACAAATGGTGTGTTGATGATGAACTCCTTGCTCTTGTGCTTTAAATGATAGTCTCCCCAACACTCAACTCTCTCTCACAGGATTTGGATTTGGTGGAAAGAAGATTTGAGTGGAAAGCAACTTGGGGAAGGCTAGAGATCAAGATTCATATGGTGGGAATGGAATATCTTGGCCTCAACACATGAGTAGGTGGTTCTCTCTCAGAAAATGTGTATTGGAAGTGTAGGTATGTTCTGATGGCTCTCTCCATGAATGAAGAGTGGGTGGAGGGGTATATATAGCCTCCACACAAAAACTAACCGTTACACACAATTTACCAATCTTGGTGAGACCGAATTGAGAAACTCGGTCGGACCAATTTAGCAAACCTAGTGACCGTTAGGATTTTCGGTGGGACTGAGATGCAACTCGATAGGACCGATATGGTTAGGGTTAGGGCATAACGTAATCTCGGTGAGACCGATTACACAAACTCGGTGGGTCCAATTTTGGTAATAAGCTAACCAGAGAGTTGGTCAGGCAAACTTGGTGAGACCGATTACACAAACTCGGTGGGACCGATTTTGGTAATAAGCTAACCAGAAAGTTTGCATTGTAATCACGGTAGTACCGATTGCTCAATCTCGGTGGGACCGATTTTGGTAATGGACATACACAGAGAGATTACAATCCCATCTCGGTGAGACCGAGATCCCTATCGGTGAAACCGATTTGCCTAGGGTTTGTGGCAGTGGCTATGACATCTGAATTCGGTGGTGCCGGATAGAAAGAATCGGTGGGGCCGAGTTTGACTTTTGGTTCAGGTCATATGTGGATGTGGGTAAGGTAGTTGAGGGTTTTGGAGCATATCACTAAGCACTTTGAGCAAGCAAGCCATTACGCAACACCTCATCCCCTCTTGATAGTATTGGCTTTTCCTATAGACTCAATGTGATCTTGGATCACTAAAATAGAAAATGTAGAGTCTTGATCTTGAAGCTTGAGCTAATCCTTTGTCCTTAGCATCTTGAAGGGGTTCCACATCCTTTAGTCCATGCCACTTAATTTGTTGAACTTGTCTGAAACATACTAGGTAAAAGTATTAGTCCAATAAGATATATGTTGTCATTAATTATCAAAATCACCCAGAGAGCACTTGTGCTTTCAGATATTCGAGAATTGCATAATATCATAGTCTGAGGAACATGTATAAGTCATGAAGAAAGCAATAGCAGAAAAAAGTAAATGATCATTATGCTAAGCTAACGGATGGGTCTTGTCCATCACATCATTCTCTCATGATGTGATCCCGTTCATCAAATGACAACACATGTCTATGGCTAGGAAACTTAACCATCTTTGATTAACGAGCTAGTCAAGTAGAGGCATGCTAGGGACTCTATTTGTCTATGTATTCACACATGTACTAATTTTCCAGCTAATACAATTCTAGCATGAATAATAAACATTTATCATGATATAAGGAAATATAAATAACAACTTTATTATTGCCTCTAGGGCATATTTCCTTCAGTCTCCCACTTGCACTAGAGTCAATAATCTAGATTACATAGTAATGATTCTAACACCCATGGAGTCTTGGTGCTGATCATGTTTTGCTCGTGAGAGAGGCTTAGTCAACGGGTCTGCAACATTTAGATCCGTATGTATCTTGCAAATCTCTATGTCTCCCTCTTTGACTTGATCGCGGATGGAATTGAAGCATATCTTGATGTGCTTGGTTCTCTTGTGAAATCTGGATTTCTTTGCCAAGGCAACTGCACCAGTATTGTCACAAAGGATTTTCATTGGACCCGATGCACTATGTATTATACCTAGATAGGATATGAACTCCTTCATCCAGACTCCTTCATTTTCTGCTTCTAAAGCAGCTATGTACTCCGCTTCACACGTAGATCCCGCCATGATGCTCTTCTTAGAACTGCACCAACAGACAGCTCCACCATTCAATAAAAATATGTATCCGTTTTGTGACTTAGAGTCATCTGGATCACTATCAAAGCTTGCATCGACGTAACCGTTTATGACGAGCTCTTTTTCACCTCCATAAATGAGAAACATATCCTTTGTCCTTTTCAGGTATTTCAGGATGGTCTTGACCGTTGTCCAGTGATCCACTCCTGGATTACTTTGGTACCTCCCTGCTAAACTAATAGCAAGGCACACATCAGGTCTGGTACATAGCATTGCATACATGATAGAACCTATGGCTGAGGCATAGGGAATGACTTTCATTTTCTCTCTATCTTCTGCAGTGGTCGGGCATTGAGTCTGACTCAACTTCACACTTTTTAACACAGGCAAGAACCCTTTATTTGCTTGATCCATTTTGAACTTCTTCAAAACTTTATCAAGGTATGTGCTTTGTGAAAGTCCAATTAAGCGTCTTGATCTATCTCTATAGATCTTGATGCCCAATATATAAGCAGCTTCACCGAGGTCTTTCATTGAAAAATTCTTATTCAAGTATCCTTTTATGCTATTCAGAAATTCAGCACCATTTCTGATCAACAATATGTCATCCACATATAATATCAGAAATGCTACGGAGCTCCCACTCACTTTCTTGTAAATACAGGCTTCTCCAAAAGTATAAAACCATATGCTTTGATCACACTGTCAAAGCGTATATTCCAACTTCGAGAGGCTTGCACCAATCCATAAATGGATCACTAGAGCTTGCACACTTTGTTAGCACCTTTTGGATCGACAAAACCTTTTGGTTCCATCATATACAACTCTTTTTTAAGATATCCATTAAGGAATGCAGTGTTGACATCCATTTGCCAAGTTTCATAATCATAAAATGTGGCAATTGCTAACATGATTCGGACAGACTCAAGCATCGCTATGGGTGAGAAGGTCTCATCATAGTCAACTCCTTGAACTTCTCAAAAACCTTCCGCAACAAGTCTAGCTTTGTAGACAGTAATATTACCGTCAGCGTCAGTCTTCTTCTTGAAGATCCATTTATTCTCTTTGGCTTGCCGATCATCGGGCAAGTCAACCAAAGTCCACACTTTGTTCTCATACATGGATCCCATCTCAGATTTCATGGCCTCAAGCCATTTCATGGAATCTGGGCTCATCATCGCTTCCTCATAGTTCATAGGTTCGTCATGGTCAAGTAACATGACTTCCAGAACAGGATTACCATATCACTCTGGTGCGGATCTTGCTCTGGTTGACCTACGAGGTTTAGTAGTAACTTGATTAGAAGTTTCATGATCATTATCATTAGCTTCCTCACTAATTGGTGTAGGAATCACTGGAACTGATTTCTGTGATGAACTACTTTCCAATAAGGGAGAAGGTACAATTGCATCATCAAGTTATACTTTCCTCCCACTCACTTCTTTCGAAAGAAACTCCTTCTCTACAAAGGATCCATTCTTAGCAACAAATATTTGGCCTTCGGATCTGTGATAGAAGGTGTACCCAATAGTCTCCTTTGGGTATCCTATGAAGACACATTTCTCCGATTTGGGTTCGAGCTTATCAGGTTGAAGCTTTTTCACATAAGCATTGCAGCCCCAAACTTGGAGAAACGACAACTTGGGTTTCTTGCCAAACCACAGTTCATATGGTATCGTCTCAACGGATTTCAATGGTGCCCTATTTAACGTGAATGCAGTCATCTCTAAAGCATAACCCCAAAACGATAGCGGTAAATCAGTAAGAGACATCATAGATCGCACCATATCTAATAAAGTACGATTACGACGTTCGGACACACCATTACGCTATGGTGTTCTAGGTGGCGTAAGCTGTGAAACTATTCCACATTGTTTCAAATGAAGACCAAACTCGTAACTCAAATATTCACCTCCACGATCAGATCGTAGAAACTTTATTTTCTTGTTACGATGATTTTCCACTTCACTATGAAATTCTTTGAACTTTTCAAATGTTTCAGACTTATGTTTTATCAAGTAGATATACCCATATCTGCTCAAATCATCTATTAAGGTCGGAAAATAACGATACCTGCCGCGAGCATCAACACTCATCAGACCGCATACATCAGTATGTATTATTTCCAATAATTCTGTTGCTCGCTCCATTGTTCCGGAGAATGGAGTCTTAGTCATCTTGCCCATGAGGCATGGTTCGCAAGCATCAAGTGATTCATAATCAAGTGATTCCAAAAGCCCATCAGTCTGGAGTTTCTTCATGCGCTTTACACCAATATGACCTAAACAGCAATGCAACAAATAAGTTGCACTATCATTATTAAACTTATATCTTTTGGTTTCAATACTATGAATATGTGTGTCACTACTATTGAGATTCAATAAAAATAGACCACTCATCAAGGGTGCATGACCATAAAAGATATTACTCATATAAATAGAACAACCATTATTCTCTGATTTAAATGAATAACCATCTCGCATCAAACAAGATCCAGATATAATTTTCATGCTTAACGCTGGCACCAAATAACAATTATTCAGGTCTAAAACTAATCCCGAAGGTAGATGTAGAGGTAGCGTGCCGACCGCGATCACATCGACTTTGGAACCATTTCCAACATGCATCGTCACCTCGTCCTTAGCTAATCTTCGCTTAATATGTAGCCCCTATTTCGAGTTGCAAATATGAGCAACAGAACCAGTATCAAATACCCATGCGCTACTACGAGCATTAGTAAGGTACACATCAATAACATGTATATCAAATATACCTTTCACTTTGACATCCTTCTTATCTGCCAAATACTTGGAGCAGTTCCGCTTCCAGTGACCAGTCCCTTTGTAGTAGAAGCACTCAGTCGCAGGCTTAGGTCCAGACTTGGGCTTCTTCACTTGAGCAGCAACTTGTTTGCAGTTCTTCTTGAATTTCCCCTTCTTCCCTTTACCCTTGTTCTTGAAACTAGTAGTCTTGTTGACCATCAACACTTGATGCTCCTTCTTCATTTCTACCTCCGCAGCTTTTAGCATTGCGAAGAGCTCGGGAATTGTCTTATCCATCCCTTGCATATTATAGTTCATCACAAAGCTTTTGTAGCTTGGTGGCAGTTATTGAAGAACTCTGTCAATGACACTATCATCAGGAAGATTAACTCCCAGTTGAGTCAAGTGGTTGTGGTACTCAAACATTCTGAATATATGTTCACTAACAGAACTATTCTCCTCTATCTTGCAGCTATAGAACTTATTGGAGACTTCATATCTCTCAATCCGGGAATTTGCTTGAAATATTAACTTCAACTCCTGGAACATCTCATATGCTCCATGATCTTCAAAACGTTGTTGAAGTCCTGATTCTAAGCTGTAAAGCATGGCACACTAAACTATTGAGTAGTCATCAGCTTTGCTCTGCCAAACGTTCATAACATCTGGTGTTGCTCCTGTAGCGGGCTTTGCACCTAGCGGTGCTTCCAGGACGTAATTCTTCTGTGCAGCAATGAGGATAATCCTCAAGTTATGGACCCAGTCTGTGTAGTTGCTACCATCATCTATCAACTTAGCTTTCTCTAGGAACGCATTAAAATTCAAAGGAACAGTAGCACGGTCCATTGATCTACAACAACATTGACATGCAAAATACTATCAGGTACTAAGTTGATACGTCTCCAACGTATTCTATAATTTTTTATTGTTCCATGTTGTTATATTATCAATCTTGGATGTTTTATAATTATTTTATAGTCATTTTATATCATTTTTGGTACTAACCTATTGACATAGTGCCAAGTGCCAGTTCCTGTTTGTTCCATGTTTTTTACATCGCAGAAAATCAATATCAAATGGAGTCCAAATGCCACAAAACTTTACGGGGATTTTTTATGGACTGGAAGGAACAAGTTGGGCCCTAGTTGCACCTAGGGGGAGTCCCGAGGAGGGGACAACCCACCAGGGCGCGCTAGGAGGCACAGGCGTGCCCTGGTGGGTTGTTCCCACCTCGGGTGCCCCCCAGACCGCCTCTTTGCTCTATAAATACCCAAATATTTCCAAAACCCTAGGGGAGTCCACGAAATATTCATCCAGCAGCCGCAGAGTCCAGAACCACCAGATCCAATCTAGACACCATCTCGGATGGGGTTCATCACCTCCATTGGTGCCTTCCCGATGATGCGTGAGTAGTTCTTTGTAGACCTTCGGGTCCGTAGTTAGTAGCTAGATTTCTTCATCTCTCTATCTTGATTCTCAATGCAATGGTCTCTTGGAGATCGCACATGCTACAAAAACAAGTTAGACGTCCTCTAATTGTTGTTGCAAGTTTTTACGTGGCTGCTATAGGTTTCTAGCAAGAACGTTTCTTACCTACGCCAAAACCACAACATGATATGCCAATTTCTATTTATCCTTCATAAGGACCCTTTTCATCGAATCCGATCTAACTAAAGTGGGAGAGACAGACACCCGCCAGCCACCTTATGCAACTAGTGCATGTCAGACGGTGGAACCAGTCTCACGTAAGCGTACGTGTAAGGTCGGTCCAGGCCGCTTCATCCCACGATGCCACCGAATCAAGATAAGACTAGTAACGGCAAGTAAATTGACAAAATCAACGCCCACAACAACTTGTGTTCTACTCATGCATAGGAACTATGCATAAACTGACTCTGATATCACTGTTGGGGAATGTAGCCGAAATTTAAAAAAATTCTACGCATCACCAAGATCAATCTATGGAGTCATCTAGCAACGAGGGGAAGAGGAGTGCATCTAAATACCCTATGATGTAACTCTTTTTGCGGTGTGTTTGTTGGGATCTAATGAACTTTGATTTTATGATCAGTCATATCTTTTTATATCCATGAAAGTTATTTGAGTTTCTTTGATTTCTTATATGCATGATCTCTTATAGCCTCGTATTTCTTCTCCGATATTTGGGTTTTGTTTGGACAATTTGATCTATTTATCTTGCAATGAGAAGAGGTGCTCGGTAGTGGTTTCGATCTTATAGTGCTCGATCCTAGTGACAGAAAGGGAACCGACACGTATGTATCGTTGCTACTAAGGATAAAAAGATGGGATCTACATCTACGCAATAGATAAACGGATCTTGTCTACATCATGTCATCGTTCTTATTGCATTACTCCGTTTTTCCATGAAATTAATGCACTAGATGCATGCTGGATAGCGGTCGATGTGTGGAGTAATAGTAGTAGATGCAGGCAGGAGTCGGACTACTAATCTTGGATGTGATGCCTATGTAATGATCATTGCCTGGATATCGTCATAATTATTTGAGGTTCTATTAATTTCCCAACAGTAATTTGTTTACCCACCGTTTGCTATCTTTCTTGAGAGAAGCCACTAGTGAAACCTACGGCCCCCGGGTCTTCTTCCTCATATATTTGCTTGCGATCTACTTTTCCTTTGCATTTTTTATTCAGATCTATTAAACAAAAAATACAAAAATACTTTGCTGCACTTTATTTTATTTGCGATCTATTATTTCAATCTACTACAATTTTTTGGCATCGTTACTCGAAAGGGAGTGACAACCCCTTTAACACGTCGGGTTGCGAGGTGTTGTTATTTATGTGCAAGTATTGTTTATGTTGTGTTGCTTGGTTCTCCTACTGGTTTGATAACTTTAGTTTCATCACTGAGGGAAATACCTACCTTCGTTGTGCTACATCATCCCTTCCTCTTTGGGGAAATACCGACTTAGTCCTAGCAGATAGGAGTTTTCTCGCGCTATAGTCAGGGAGCAATCAAAAGGAATTTTTGGCGCCGTTGTGGGGGACGATCTTCAACATAACCAGGTTCCTAATCACAAATCTCATCTCCTCGCTATTTACATTATTTGCCATTTGCCTCTCGTTTTCCTCTCCCCCACTTCACCAAAAATTGCCGTTTTATTTGCCTCTCTTTTTCCGTTCGTCGTTTTCTTGCCGGATCTGTTTTTGAGTGCAATCTTGTTGTGTGGTCATCATAACTCAAGAGAACACCAAGTTATGTGATTTCTCAAATACCAACAACAATGATTTTATTTTCACTCTGCTTGCTCCTCCCGCCGCTAGTGCGGAGACTTGTGATATTAATACTGCTTTGCTGAATCTTGTTATGAAAGACCAATTTTCCGATACTCCTAATGAGGATGTCGCGTCCCATCTTAATACCTTCGTGGAATTATGCGATATGCAAAATAAAAAAGATGTGGACAATGATGTGGTCAAGATGAAATTACTTTTGTTTTCTTTGCGCGATTCTACAAAAATTTGGTTCTCTTCTTTGCCTCGCAATAGTATCGATTCTTGAAATAAGTGCAAAGATGCTTTTATCACTAAGTATTTTCCTCCCGTAAAAATTATTTCCCTTAGAACCCAGATCATGAATTTCAGGCAACTTGAACATGAGCATGTTGCACAATCTTGGGAAAGGATGAAAATGATATTGTAGCGACCCGACCCGAATGGATCAAGTCTCTGTGCTTAAGTGTCATCCCTGGATCAGTATGCTGACACACACAGTACTCGAGGATTTATAACAGAGGTAAATCACATGTATAAAGTAACATAAATACTATTACCTCAATACAATAGCGGAAGTAACAAGGTTGTGGATTCCCATCAACACCAATGGCAAAGTTGAGTGTAGAAAGCGTAACCCTAACGTATCACTTACTCGTCGTACGATAAACCTGCAACATGAGACGTTGCAGCCACAAAGGGTCAGTACATTGAATGTACTGGCAAATTCACACCATAGAGAGAAATGATGAACAATGGCTATCACTACATGCATATATGGCTGGTGGAAAAGCTCTATGCTTATAAGGTTTTTGCGAAAAGCTAATTTTTCCCTACTGCAAAGGAATAAATTTTATTTAACTATCATGGTGGTTGTTAAACATTGAGAATGGTTGACAACATTCTCAATCCCAATTAAGTAACATCATTAAACCCAACAAAATTATTTAAAGTCACATGATGAGATTCACTTGATAATCCAAGTACTAGATACTCAAAACGTCCATAACCGGAGACACGGCTAATCATGATTAGTTTATACACTCTGCAGAGGTTTGCGCACTTTTCCCCACAAGACTCGATCTCCTCCGTTGGATTTCTCGCACTACATGGTGTTTGAGAAACGGATGACGGAGACATAGTCTTTCAGAAGCGTTTGCACCTTACGATGGGTAGACCGTACCACCTACAATCCCTACATCTGCTAGTCTACCACTGTAAGAGTTCACACGACTTAATCAACTATGTTAGAGCCCATAATAGCTTGTGTCTACACACGGAAGTTTCTAGTATGAATAATCTCATGATCCCTTTGAGCCTGGGTGGCGGTCCATAAAAAACAGGCAATCCTGGAATACCCAGGTGCCTAGACAGGCAATCGCTGGAATACCCAGGTGCCTCAATCCACCCAGATGTGTGTTAAAGTTGCCACCTTAAGTAAACCATTAATTAACAATCTCACATATGTCATGAAATACTCTCAAACCCAATCCACGTCTACGAGCATAGCATGGAAATATAAGCATAACGTAATAGTAACTCCCAAGGTTTGAATGCAGGGCAATAGGTTCCTACCTCATCAACTACCTCCCAATACACACATGTTATCAATTCCTAACCATGCAATGTTTGAGGGTTGAAACTAATGTATAAAACTGGGTGTTAAAGGGATATGATCAAAGTGTGAACTTGCCTGCAAGGTTGATGAAGATGATTTGCACTCAAAACTCTTGATAGATCTACTCGTCACACTCCGGTCAATCTATCGTAAGAAAGCAATAGTAACCACACATAAGCAATCACTCAAAAGATTAGAAAGATCGAAGAAGACGATTCAGAAAACTTCAAAACCAAGCAAATAACTCTTGCAACATAAAACAATTTCTAACAGTACCAAAATTATGTGAATTTGGCCTTATCAGAAAGTTTAGGTCAAGAGCTTCAATTTGCAAAAAGAATCAACTGAAACGGAGCTATGAAACTCAAGTTATGAACAAACAAAGTTTGAATACAAATCTGATCTAATTCAAATTTTAAAACTTTCAAAAACATGTTTAGGTTGTTTGTCTGGATAGAGGAGATCATAACGAAGAGGTGGGCGTTGGTTTCGTTGGATTTGGACAAACGAGCAAAAGTTGTAGACGTTTGAAGCAGAGAGACTAATCTGTAGAAGAAATACTACCAATAGGTCCCTGGACAGAAAACTAAAATAAAAGAAAAGCTAAATAACGAACGTTCGTTAACTAGTTCTAAACAGAGAACGTTCTTTGAATAGATCTAACTAAAAAAACTAAACCGGGTTCTTGAAACAAAACCAAAAAAACAGGAAACCGATCGGGGTTATACCGGTTCGGTCGGTTCGGTGGTTCAGCGATAAAACCGACGACCGGCAACGATGGTTGGCGGCGGCAGCGGGGCTCCGATGAGACGGCGGCTCCGGCACGGCAGCAGGCGGGATGAAGCGTGGCGCGGTAGGCAAAAGCGCTAGCGGGCGGCGGCGCGGCAAGGAGGCGACGACGAGGCACGGCTGCGGGAGGTCTCGCCGGCGGCGAGGGCGCGGCAGCGGTGACGGTTGGTGGCGGCGATCTCCGGCTTCGGCGAGATGTGGCGTGGGGCGGCGAGGAGAGAGAGGTGGGGCCCGGGGCCGCGCTATTTAAGGGGGAGGGGACGAGGTGCCGTGGAGGTGGGGTCAAGCGAGGAGGACGCGGAGTCCAGCCGGACTCCGGCAGCGGCGCTCCCATGCAGGAGTCGGTCTCCCGCGGGAGATCGGGGACGGGGCGACGGCGAGCTGGGCTGGGCCGCAGCCTGGCAGGAGCTGGGCCGGCCCAGTCGAAGGAATTTTTTTTAATAAAGATTTTTTTTCCAGACAAACAAACAACTAAAAACAAACAGAAATAAAAATATTATATAGGCATATAATATACCAAAATTTGCAGAAAAAGATTTTCTACAACATGGACATTTTTAATATGCCAAATAAAATTCTCACAAAATCAGATAAATCAAAGAATGCTACTGCTCTAATAAAATCCAGTAAAAATCATTTAAAAAATCCCAAATGAATTCAAATGTATTTCTCTCCAATTTTCTGTTGTAGGGAATCATGTTACCCTAATTTCCATATATTTTATTTTTGGAGAAAAATAATTTGAATAAAAACTCAAATAACCCAAATTGAAAAATAATTTCAACTAGATTTTAAATTTGAGTTTCTTTGAAACTCCCAACTCATATTTCATATAATTTGAAGAAGTCATTTTATCTTCTCTCATGAAAATCATTGAGTTGCTTAAAGTTTCTGAATTTGAAATATTTCCAAATGAAATTCAAATCTTTTTCAAAACCCTTTTCATTTATTTAAATGGAAGAAGTCATGTCATCTTCTCTCGAGGGTTTTGTATTTGAAAAGAATTTGAATTCACGGAGATCAAAATGCAAAAGGTGAAAGTTTGGGAAAGTCCTTTTATTCCCTCTCATTTAACTTTCAAAAAGTTTCGAATTCACTCACTTTCAGATAATCAATCAAACAATCAATCAAATCTATCTATTTATTATAACATTCCAAAATTTAGAATTTTGGGATGTTACAAACCTACCACCCTTAAAATGAATCTCGTCGTCGAGATCCGGAGAGGCTAGAAAGAAATAGGTTAGGTTCGGGGTCTCCTCAAAATCCATCAATCATCACCGGGGTCTGGGGTGCTACCACCCTTAGAGACATCGTTACGGTCCGATCAATACTCATATACTCCATCCTTATTCTTGACAGGGCCGGTCTTCTCAGATCATAAGGATAATTCCTTCTCTGGCTTTTCCAGCAGCGGCATAACCTTTTCCTCAATTATTTTGTACTTTCATCCTGGTAAGGTTATTCCGAGACTGGGTCTTCTTACCTGACGGGTCTGGCGCCAGTACTAAACAACTAATCGATATCTCATGGTGGTCAACAATTTATGGTTTCTCCTGCAGGAAATGGGTCTAGGTTGATCCTCACCGTATAACCTACGGTTGGCAAAAGCTGCCTTGTACAAGGGAAAAATTGCTATACCATTCTAAGGTTTAAACAAGGTTTGATCGTCGTCTCTCTACTATAGGTAAGTCTCTCAGATTTACCATCCCATATAGCAAGGCGAATAATAAGAGTAAGTCGGTATGGTGATCAATCCATCCCGCACCCAAATCATTACCTTGTATACGGTTTAGCGAATCTCGCATTCTAACACTCGGTCATCCTCACAAGCATTGCAGAATTTCTCTTGTCCATGAACTGCGTTCGGAATAATCTATTGATTCTGCAATACAAACAAACATCTATCGTTCCTTCACAACTCTCAGGTTTTGCATTACTCTATAAGATCGTCTGCCGATAAACGTAACTTCTTCCAGGGTTTTTCCTTCAGCAAGAATGTGCTTGCTTCTGGGCAGGTCCTGGGGCCTGTGGATTATGGCCCATCTCATCACTTGTAGTACTTGAACTTATCATCGGGCAACTGATCTTTATTCCAACATCCAACTTCATAGCTTCCTAGCATACTTAAAATCCATCCAATTGTACTGTCTTTCTTCATTCTATTGGCACCAAACTAAGACGTGATTATTCAGACTCATCATGGAGTTTCCATTGATCCATATTTCCGACATCATACCTCCTTTATATCCAATAGTAATTTATCTCTTCATCCTCGTGGGATATCCCACATACCAAGATAAAAACTTATACTTATGAAGTCCATATTCCACTTCGTGGAACATCATTATCCTTTCTAGGGTCAAGCGTCCTTACAGGGGAATATTGGCCATCTCTGCATGGCACTTCTTCAACTGGGAAACGTGAAGCACATCATGAACTCCTGACAGTCCTTCGGGTGACTCCAACTTGTTGGCCACTTCTCCCATACGCTCCAAAACTCGGTATGGTCCTACAAATCTCGGGGCTAACTTTCCCTTAACTACAAATCGTTTAACTCCTCGCAGAGGTGATGAAGACATGCTCTGTCTCCAATCTCATAGACTACCACCTTGAGTTTTTGAGTCTGCATATCTCCTCTGCCTGGACTGAGCTACCTTCAGTCTATCTCGAATCAACTTAACATTCTCTTCTGACTCCTTGATCACATTTGGTCCAAACAACTGGCGGTCTCCAACTTCATCCCACATACTCTTGGGGTATCACACATATCGAGACAAAACTCGTATTCATTTTGTCCGAAATCCACTCAGTGGAATATCCTTACCTTTTTCCAGGGGTCAACGGTTCTTATAGGGTACTACCACCCTTAAAATGCACAAATCTTCCTTAGACCATATTTCTCATATCCTCAGAATGGCCAAAATTCTTCTTCATAGAGTAACAACTCATAAAATCCATATCAGCACCAACGATGCTAACTTTATTCATTCTCAAATGATTACAATCTCTCGCCTTTCCATTACATGTCTCAACTCAACACCTCAATATAAAAGAAAATGTTCTCACTTCTACTACTCCATTTCTTTTGTTGCAAACTCAACTATCTAGCACAAGTTTCCTTCTCCTTGGGGCATTCTCTGGCAAAGTGCCCTGCTCCATTACAACTAAAACATATTACTTCTGGCAAGTATCGAGGTTTCCTTTTTGGGCAACCATTGAGGTAGTTCCCTGAATCCTTGCACCTATAACATGTGATATGACTCAGATCCTTCCTGGAATCCACTTTGCTTCTCTTTCTGGACTTTTCCATTCCAATCAGGGCTTCTATTTCCTGTGGGTCATATTCTACTTCCTCTGTCGGGAATTCTACTAGATCCCCATTCAAACAATTTTGGGAGATGTGTCCTTCTTCTCCACATGAATAGCAAGACTTAGTGCAGGGTTTACTCGGGTCTTCTTTAGGAGTGTCCTCCATCTCTTCATTCATCACAACTTCTTCTAAAATTTCCATGAGGGCTCCTTTCATTACTTCTTTCTTCTGCTGGATGGTTCATTGTACCATGGGGTAAATGTGACACTGAGCAGGATAGTGGGTAGTCCCTTCACACAAGAAACAAAAATCTGCCTAATTGGGCATTCTTCAACTGGGTGACTTCCTTCACAGTTAGGGCATTCATCCTTGTGTTCTTTATGGGTGTGTCCTATTTCTCCACAAATCTTGCATGCACAAGATTTCTTCATATCCTTTCCATAAGGCTTCAACTTTTGGGACACAAGGTGAGATCTTTGCAAAGTCAACTTAAATTCTTTCCAAGTGGTTACTCCTTGCCATCCATTGATGGGTTGGTACATCCTCCACCAAGTAGCAGCACCTCTTTCAAAGCACTGAAGAGCATGTTGGGTCATATCATGTCCAACTATAGGGTTATTCTCCATGTGATCCTCCATGTTCTGAATTCATCGGTCTGTTCCAACTGACTCATCGGTCCAGAAAGCTCATCTCCATTCATCCTCTATTGGGTCCAAGGGTTTGGGGTGAGATAAGAGAGATAGAGAGGGATACACACAATGCAAACAAAAGTTTTGAGAAGGCAGATTTTATTGTGGTTGTCGGAAAACATCAAACAAATGATAGCTCACAATCGTCGCATCTAACGTAGGTATATAACAGGGGTTTGGTCTTCTAAAGGTCAACGTCGCCAAACTCTTCAAGTCTTGTTCCTGTATTCGATGGCTTCTTTCGATCATGCTTGTCTTTCTCAAATCCTTCTGCCAGATCATCTCTGTTGACGCGAAGTCTCTCATGACATCCTTTAATATTCTGTAGTTTCATTCCAACTTCTAGGTTTCAACATCCTTGGCATGAACCATGTCCTCTGTCCTTTAGTTCCTGATGAATCTCCGGTATCTCAAGGTTTTGCTCCTCTAGCTTGGCTACTTTCAGTTTCTGGGTCCTGAGTTCCTCATGAAATACTTCCTTGTCAAAATACTACTTCTTGTAGGTCCATCTTAACTTCTTGATGTAACACTCCAGATCCTGGTGATACACCAGCTAAGGTTAAAACTGCATCCTTAACTCAGCATGGTGACAATAGCATCAGCGGGCGATGACATCACGGATAACCGTGTTTCTGCTCTTTTCATTCCCATGAGCTATCATTCCCTAGTTGATATCTCCTGCCTTAGGGTTTTCTTTGACAAAACTTCGAGTTCTCATGCTCCTTGTTTCAGTCTTTCTCCGATACACCTTGATCTCGGGCATTGACAACTTTCATAGTCTGCCAAGTTCCATAAGGGTAGCCTTCCTAGGTCATACAAATCTGGGAATTTCTTTAGAGCCTTTAAATTCTCCTTGTCTTCGGTCTTCAACCGTTGTAGTTTCCATTATTCAGATGCACAGTAAAATCCTCTTCATTCCGAAGCAGTCTTAGTTGTCCAATATCTTGTACTTCTTGGAGTGGTCTCATCCGTCGAATCTTCGAGTGATCCAAAGGGGAAAAGGGTATAGTCTCACTCAAAAGGAATTTTTGAATAAGCTCAAAAGAGAAGAGAGGTAAAAGATCTTTTTGAAAGGGAAAGTTGTAGAGAAAAAATCTTTGCTATGGGCTTGCCAGTTTTTAGGGTCATATCCTACAGTCAACATGTGCTCTGATACCATCTTGTAGCGACCCGACCCGAATGGATCAAGTCTCTGTGCTTAAGTGTCATCCTTGGATTGGTATGCTGACACACACAGTACTCGAGGATTTATAACAGAGGTAAATTACATGTATAAAGTAACGTAAATACTATTACCTCAATACAATAGCGGAAGTAACAAGGTTGTGGATTCCCATCAACACCAACGGCAAAGTTGAGTGTAGAAATCGTAACCCTAATGTATCACTTACTCGTCGTACGATAAACCTGCAACATGAGACGTTGCAGCCACAAAGGGTCAGCACATTGAATGTACTGGCAAATTCACACCGTAGAGAGAAATGATGAACAATGGTTATCACTACATGCATATATGGCTGGTGGAAAAGCTCTATGGTTATAAGGTTCTTGTGAAAAGCCAATTTTTCCCTACTGCAAAGGAATAAATTTTATTTAACTATCATGGTGGTTGTTGAACATTCAGAATGGTTAACAGCATTCTCAATCCCAATTAAGTAACATCATTAAACACAACAAAATTATTTAAAGTCACATGATGAGATTTACTTGATAATCCAAGTACTAGATACTCAAAACGTCCATAACCGGGGACACGGCTAATCATGATTAGTTTATACACTCTGCAGAGGTTTGCGCACTTTTCCTCACAAGACTCGATCTCCTCCGTTGTATTTCTCGCACTACATGGTGTTTGAGAAACGGATGACCGAGACATAGTCTTTCAGAAGCGTTTGCACCTTACGATGGGTAGACCGTACCACCTACAACCCCTACATCTGCTAGTCTACCATTGTAAGAGTTCACACGACTTAATCAACTATGCTAGTGCCCATAATAGCTTGTGGCTGCACACGGAAGTTTCTAGTATGAATAATCTCATGATCCCTTTGAGCCTGGGTGGCGGTCCATAAAAAACAGGCAATCCTGGAATACCCAGGTGCCTAGACAGGCAATCACTGGAATACCCAGGTGCCTCAATCCACCCAGATGTGTGTTAAAGTTGCCACCTTAAGTAAACCATTAATTAACAATCTCACATATGTCATGAAATACTCTCAAACCCAATCCACGTCTACGAGCGTAGCATGGAAATATAAGCATAACGTAATAGTAACTCCCAAGGTTTGAATGCAGGCAATAGGTTCCTACCTCATCAACTACTTCCCAATACCCACATGTTATCAATTCCTAACCATGCAATGTTTGAGGGTTGAAACTAATGTATAAAACTGGGTGTTAAAGGGATATGATCAAAGTGTGAACTTGCCTGCAAGGTTGATGAAGATGATTCGCACTCAAAACTCTTGATAGATCTACTCGTCACACTCCGGTCAATCTATCGTAAGCAAGCAATAGTAACCACACATAAGCAATCACTCAAAAGATTAGAAAGATCGAAGAAGACGATTCGGAAAACTTCAAAACCAAGCAAATAACTCTTGCAACATAAAACAATTTCTAACAGTACCAAAATTATGTGAATTTGGCCTTATCAGAAAGTTTAGGTCAAGAGCTTCAATTTGCAAAAAGAATCAACTGAAACGGAGCTATGAAACTCAGTTATGAACAAACGAAGTTTGAATACAAATCTGATCTAATTCAAATTTTAAAACTTTCAAAAACATGTTTAGCTTGTTTGTCTGGATAGAGGAGATCATAACGAAGAGGTGGGCGTTGGTTTCGTTGGATTTGGACAAACGAGCAAAAGTTGTAGACGTTTGAAGCTGAGGGACTAATCTATAGAAGAAATACTACCAATAGGTCCCTGGACAGAAAACTAAAATAAAAGAAAAGGCTAAATAACGAACGTTCGCTAACTAGTTCTAAACAGAGAACGTTCTTTGAATAGATCTAACTAAAAAAACTAAACCGGGTTCTTGAAACAAAACCAAAAAAACAGGAAACCGATCGGGGTTATACCGGTTCGGTCGGTTCGGTGGTTCGGCGATAAAACCGACGACCGGCGACGATGGTTGGCGGCGGCAGCGGGGCTCCGGTGAGACGGCGGCTTCGGCACGGCAGCAGGCGGGATGAAGCGTGGCGCGGCAGGCAAAAGCGCTAGCGGGCGGCGGCGCGGCAAGGAGGCGACGACGAGGTCTCGCCGGCGGTGAGGGTGCGGCAGCGGTGACGGTTGGTGTCGGCGATCTCCGGCTTCGGCGAGATGCGGCGTGGGGTGACGAGGAGAGAGAGGTGGGGCCCGGGGCTGCACTATTTAAGGGGGAGGGGAGGAGGTGCCGTGGAGGTGGGGTCAAGCGAGGAGGACGCGGAGTCCAGCCGGACTCCGGCGGCGGCGCTCCCGTGCAGGAGTCGGTCTCCCGCGGGAGATCGGGGATGGGGCGACAGCGAGCTGGGCTGGGCAGTGGCGTGGCAGGAGCTGGGCCGGCCCAGTCGGGGGGAATTTTTTTTTAATAAAGATTTTTTTTTCAGACAAACAAACAACTAAAAACAAACAGAAATAAAAATATTATATAGGCATATAATATACCAAAATTTGCAGAAAAAGATTTTCTACAACATGGACATTTTTAATATGCCAAATAAAATCCTCACAAAATCATATAAATCAAAGAATGCTACTGCTCTAATAAAATCCAGTAAAAATCATTTAAAAAAATCCCAAATGAATTCAAATGTATTTCTCTCCAATTTTCTGTTGTAGGGAATCATGTTACCCTAATTTCCATATATTTTATTTTTGGAGAAAAATAATTTGAATAAAAACTCAAATAACCCAAATTGAAAAATAATTTCGACTGGATTTTAAATTTGAGTTTCTTTGAAACTCCCAACTCATATTTCATATAATTTGAAGAAGTCATTTTATCTTCTCTCATGAAAATCATTGAGTTGCTTAAAGTTTCTGAATTTGAAATATTTCCAAATGAAATTCAAATCTTTTTCAAAACCCTTTTCATTTATTTAAATTGGAAGAAGTCATGTCATCTTGTCTCGAGGGTTTTGTATTTGAAAAGAATTTGAATTCACAGAGATCAAAATGCAAAAGGTGAAAGTTTGGGAAAGTCCTTTTATTCCCTCTCATTTAACTTTCAAAAAGTCTTGAATTCACTCACTTTTCAGATAATCAATCAAACAATCAATCAAATCTATCTATTTATTATAACATTCCAAAATTTAGAATTTTTGGATGTTACAGATGCTAAGGAATTGCCCAACTCATGGGTTAAATCTTTGGATGATCATACAAAAATTTTATGCGGGGTTGAATTTTGTTTCTCATAATCTTTTAGATCCGTAGCGGGTGGTACTTTTATGAAATTACTTTGGGTGAAGCCACCAAATTTCTTGATAATATTATGGCAAATTATTCGCAATGGCATACCGAAAGAGCTCCTACTAGTAAAAAAGTTAATTTGGTTGAAGAAATTTCTTCTTTGAGTGAAAAAGTTGATGCTCTTGTGAAATTGGTTGCTAGTAGAAGTGCTCCTATTGATCTTAATGATATGCCTTTGTCTACTTTGATTGAGAAAAATAGTGATGCCATAGATGTGAATTTTATCTCTCGAAATAATTTCAACAACAATGCTTATAGAGGTAATTTTAATCCTAGGCCTTTTCCTACTAATTCCTCTAATGATTATGGTAATCTATGGAAATCAATATAATAATAATAATAGGAACGCCTCTGATCTTGAGAATAATATTAAAGAATTTATCAATACACAAAAAGTTTTCAACACTTCCATAGAAGAAAAGGTCAGTAAGATTGATGATTTGTCTAGAAGTGTTGATAGAATTGCTCATGATGTGGAAAATCTCAAGATGAAAAATCTTGTGCCTAAAGTTGATGAATCAATTAAATCTCTTTATGTTTCTATGGATGAAAGTAAGACAAGAACCGCTATACTTAGAGCTAAAAGAGATTTTTTAGAAAAAGCATTTTCTAGTGATTTCTTTCGCAAAAGTGATGAAGATCTTAAAATGATTGGTGTTTCTTCTATTGATTCCTTGCTTAGTAAAGTTAATATTGATGAAAAAGGGACTGGAGAAGAGTCAACTTTAGGTAGAAGGCGTCCCAATATTTCGGAGGGTTAAAATCTTGTTGAGAAAATTGATGAAAGTGGGTTTGGAGAGGTCAAAACTTTAACTAGTGATGTGCCCACTCTTTTGGATTACAAATACTTTAATTATGGTAGTTTCTCTTTGATTGATTGTATTTCTTTCTTGCAATCCATGATAAATTCACCCCATGCTTATGAACAAAATAAAGCTTTTACTAAACATATCGTTGATGCTATGATGAAAGCTCTTGAAGAAAAATTAGAATTAGAAGTTTCAATTCCTAGAAAATTGTATGATGAATGGGAACCTACTATCAAAGTCAAGATTAAACATTATGACTGTTTTGCTTTGTGTTACTTGGGTGCTAGTGTTTCTACAATTCCAAAATCTTTATGTGATGTGCTTGGTCTTACTAATCTTGAAGAATGTTCTTTGAATTTGCACTTGGCGGATTCTACTATTAAAAAGCCTATGGGAAGAATTAATGGTGTTCTTATTCTTGCAAATAGGAATTATGTGCCCACAGATTTTATTCCTCTTGATACTAACTGCAATCTGTCTTGTCCAATTATTCTTGGTAGACCGTTTTTACGCACTATCGGTGCCATGATTGATATGAAAGAAGGCAATATTAAGTTCCAATTTCCTTTAAGGAAGGGTATGGAGCACTTTCCTAGAACTAGAATTAAGCCACCTTATGAATCAATCATGAGGGAATCTTATGGATCTCGAACCAAAGATGACAAAACTTAGATCCTTGCTTTATGCCTAGCTAAGGGCGTAAAACTATAGCGCTTGTTGGGAGGCAACCCAATGAATAAATATTATTTTTGATTTTTTGCTTCCTGTTCTTGTGTATTAGCACAATTATCCTACAGTTATAATTGTGTTTTTTTGTTTCAATTAGTGTTCATGTCAAGTAAAGCCTTTAGGATCTTCTTGGGTTATAGTCGTTTGATCTTGCTAAAAAATAGAAACTTTTACGCTCGTGAAATTAATTTTCATTATTTACCATAGAGTGATAAAATACTCATTATACCTGAAGTAGATCAATATATAAATTTCTCAAGTCATCCTAATTTTTTAGAATTTTTGGAGTTACAGAAGTATTCTAAATAGTCAGATTGCTACAGACTGTTCTGTTTTGACAGATTCTGTTTTCTTTGTGTTGTGTGCTTATTTTGATGGCTCTATGGTTTTCTTTGATGAGTTTTTGCCATAGAAAAGTTGGAATACAGTAGATATAATACAAAAACAAAATATGAATTGGTTTTGATACAACACTTATAGTAGTGGTTTATTATTCTTATACTAACGGATCTCACGAAGGGTTTGTTGAATTTTGTGTGATTGAAGTTTTCAAGTTTTGGGTTATCTTACGATGGATGAAGGAAGCATGTGTAATGCCCTCGATGCGGCTATATCTCCCACGTGTCGAAGCATGACTTAGAGGCATAACCGCATTGAAAGCAATGTCCCAAATGAGGTAATCTTCACATAACTCATGTAATACATAAGGGAAAGAGATACATAGTTGGCTTACAATCGCCACTTCACACAATACATGAATAAAGCATTACATCATCCAGATACAATCAAGGTCTGACTACGGAACAAAAATAAAAGAAGACTACCCCAAATGCTACACAGATCCCCGATCGTCCCAACTAGGCTCCACTACTGATCAACTGGAAACGGAACAACATAATGAACATGATCTTCATCGAGCTCCTCCTTGAGCTCGGTTGCGTCACCTGCAGGGTTTCATCGGCACCTGCAAACTGGTTTTGGAAGTATCTGTGAGTCACGGGGACACAGCAATCTCACACCCTCGCGATCAAGACTATTTAAGCTTATAGGTAGGGAAAAGGTATGAGGTGGAGCTGCAGCAAGCGACTAGCATATATCTTTCCCTAATAATAAAGCACGGATTGACTTCATGGGTTCACCATCACAATACGCTTTCTTCTCATGTCATAATACGCTTTTACGATTTGTATAGGCAAAATCGTAATATAAACGAGGTGGTACTAATTTGAGGTCTTCTTGTGGAAGTTTTTGTTTGTCCGTCGTTACATGATTTTTGTACGATGAAAAGAATAGTTCAGCCTTTTTTTTCTCCGTCTCGCATACCCAATTGGGCCTCTGGCCGTCCATCAGCAGCCTGCGTATTATCTCAAAAAAAAGCAGCCTGTGTTGTGGCCCAACAACGAAACAGGCAAAAAATATTTGCTGTTGTCAGGTATCGAACTCACCACCTACCATGGCTCTTCCTTAGGTAGATCCAACTGATCTAAGTCATGCTTGCGTAAAGAGAACAAGTTTCATATGTATTGTATAGTACCACCTCGCCTCTTTGCATATAATTTCACCAATTTATATATGAGTACAAGTTGAAATCAATAAGCTTCTTGAGAGTAATAAGGAGAGGGAATTATGCAATTAAATTGGCTAATGATGTCATTAAATGGGCTGATGCACAACGACAACTCCATTCATGGAGCGATTAGTGGGAAATTTTTTAAATTAGTGAATTAATTAATTAACTAACGAGGAAGAGGATTAGTGAGACATGGTTTGAAGGATTCGAACTAGCATTGTGTGATTTTTCAATCGACGTTACTTGATTTTCTCATATTGTACATACTCTGATTATGTTAATTCTAGGACCACTTCTCGAGCAAATATACAGACTAACTATTCACTTTTAATATAATTTGAAGGTTTTGTTGCATATTATTGATAAAACACATATAATTTTCCACAAAAAAGACCACACATATAATACATATGGACTTGATTTTTTTTGACAAAAAATTGCAGGTGTCTACTGTTCGACTCTATCATGTTGGATGTTAAGGAGACCGTGGTGCAGGATACCTGTTTCAAATACGGCCGGGGCTCTGCCCATTCGTACTCACACTGTCGAGATAGAGGTCAGAATCATGTATGGCGACGGACGACTTATCCAATACCAGGAACCCCATCTCACTTGTTCTGTCAATCACATACCTAGCGTCGAGATCACATTTGCACTCGCAAAGTTTTCGGGTTTTGTGTGGGAACTGAAATTTCATCAACAGTTCACATTGTTGTGTAACTTCCCTAACTTTCATAGAAGAACTCCAAAATTCACAGCTTTCCCTAATAATAAAGCACGGATTGACTCCGTGGGTTCACCGTCACAATACGCTTTCTTCTCATGTCATAATACGCTTTTACGATTTGTATAGGCAAAATCGTAATATAAACGAGGTGGTACTAATTTGAGGTCTTCTTGTGGAAGTTTTTGTTTGTCCGTCGTTACATGATTTTTGTACGATGAAAAGAACAGTTCAGCCTTTTTTTTTCTCCGTCTCGCATACCCAATTGGGCCTCTGGCCGTCCATCAGCAGCCTGCGTATTGTCTCAAAAAAAAGCAGCCTGCGTTGTGGCCCAACAACGAAACAGGCAAAAAATAGTTGCTGCTGTCAGGTATCGAACTCACCACCTACCATGGCTCTTCCTTAGGTAGATTCAACTGATCTAAGTCATGCTTGCGTAAAAAGAACAAGTTTCATATGTATTGTATAGTACCACCTCGCCTCTTTGCATATAACTTCACCAATTTATATATGAGTACAAGTTGAAATCAGTAAGCATCTTGAGAGTAATAAGGAGAGGGAATTATGCAATTAAATTGGCTAATGATGTCATTAAATGGGCTGATGCACAACGGCCACTCCATTCATGGAGCGATTAGTGGGAAAGTTTTTAAATTAGTGAATTAATTAATTAACTAACGAGGAAGAGGATTAGTGAGACATGGTTTGAAGGATTCGAACCAGTATTGTGTGATTTTTCAATCGACGTTACTTGATTTTCTCATATTGTACATACTCTGATTATGTTAATTCTAGGACCACTTCTCGAGCAAATATACAGACTAACTATTCACTTTTAATATAATTTGAAGGTTTTGTTGCATATTATTGATAAAACACATATAATTTTCCACAAAAAATACCACACATATAATACATATGGACTTGATTTTTTTTGACAAAAAATTGCAGGTGTCTACTGTTCGACTCTATCATGTTGGATGTTAAGGAGACCGTGGTGCAGGATACCTGTTTCAAATACGGCCGGGGCTCTGCCCATTCGTACTCACACTGTCGAGATAGAGGTCAGAATCATGTATGGCGACAGACGACTTATCCAATACCAGGAACCCCATCTCACTTGTTCTGTCAATCACATACCTAGCGTCGAGATCACATTTGCACTCGCAAAGTTTTCGGGTTCTGTGTGGGAACTGAAATTTCATCAACAGTTCACATTGTTGTGTAACTTCCCTAACTTTCATAGAAGAACTCCAAAATTCACAGCTTTCCCTAATAATAAAGCACGGATTGACTCCGTGGGTTCACCGTCACAATATGCTTTCTTCTCATGTCATAATACGCTTTTACGATTTGTATAGGCAAAATCGTAATATAAACGAGGTGGTACTAATTTGAGGTCTTCTTGTGGAAGCTTTTGTTTGTCCGTCGTTACATGATTTTTGTACGACGAAAAGAACAGTTCGGCCTTTTTTTCTCTCCGTCTCGCATACCCAATTGGGCCTCTGGCCGTCCATCAGCAGCCTGCGTATTGTCTCAAAAAAAAGCAGCCTGCGTTGTGGCCCAACAACGAAACAGGCAAAAAATAGCTGCTGCTGTCAGGTATCGAACTCACCACCTACCATGGCTCTTCCTTAGGTAGATTCAACTGATCTAAGTCATGCTTGCGTAAAAAGAACAAGTTTCATATGTATTGTATAGTACCACCTCGCCTCTTTGCATATAACTTCACCAATTTATATATAAGTACAAGTTGAAATCAATAAGCTTCTTGAGAGTAATAAGGAGAGGGAATTATGCAATTAAATTGGCTAATGATGTCATTAAATGGGTTGATGCACAACGGCCACTCCATTCATGGAGCGATTAGTGGGAAAGTTTTTAAATTAGTGAATTAATTAATTAACTAACGAGAAAGAGGATTAGTGAGACATGGTTTGAAGGATTCGAACCAGCATTGTGTGATTTTTCAATCGACGTTACTTGATTTTCTCATATTGTACATACTCTGATTATGTTAATTCTAGGACCACTTCTCGAGCAAATATACAGACTAACTATTCACTTTTAATATAATTTGAAGGTTTTGTTGCATATTATTGATAAAACACATATAATTTTCCACAAAAAAGACCACACATATAATACATATGGACTTGATTTTTTTGACAAAAAATTGCAGGTGTCTACTGTTCGACTCTATCACGTTGGATGTTAAGGAGACCGTGGTGCAGGATACCTGTTTCAAATACGGCCAGGGCTCTGCCCATTTGTGCTGACACCGTGGAGATAGAGGTCAGAATCATGGATGGCGATGGACGACTTATCCAATACCAGGAACCCCATCTCACTTGTTCTGTCAATCACATACCTAGCGTCGAGATCACATTTGCACTCGTAAAGTTTTCGGGTTTTATGTGGGAACTGAAATTTCATCAACAATTCACATTGTTGTGTAACTTCCCTAACTTCCATAGAAGAACTCCAAAATTCATAGCCAATAGGCCATGCATTGTCGACCTACTACAGCCTTAACGTGGCTAACACATTTTTTAACAAGGTTCATCATCCCATTCACCAGGAGGGCCTTGACTTCCTTCACTACTTATAAGTTTAGTCGTTTAACTACACTGTCATCTACTTCACGATAATTGGTGATTTAGTTCGTAATGATGTATGCATCAACTTTGGTAATTGGTGATTTAGTTTGGACTTGGGAGGATGCATGCATCAAGTTGAACAGAGATTGGTGTTGAATAGATGTATAAGTTGGCCACCATTTGTGATGGTAGCAAACATTAGAATTGACAACTTGGATGGGTCGGGCGTGCAAGCATTTGTTTCTCCTGTTGCAACCCACTTGCACATTTGCTATGAAAAATATATGAAGTGCTCTTGAACATAAGCAAAAGTGTTGGTGACCTATCAGGATTTCATCAACCAAATTGTCCACCTTTTATTAAAAAAGCATAGTACCATAGGAGTGCAAGGAAATTTTATCCAGTTGCAACACATGGACATGTGGCGGACTGAGACGAGGAAGGGGGGAATAAGTGGAGGCATGAGACGTGTAAGAATCTCTCCCGTTGCAACGCACGGGCATTTGTGCTAGTGGTGGCTAACATACGCAAATGAGAGCGAGAAGAGAAGGCAAAGCACGTTCGAGAAACTATGATCAAGAAGTGATCCAAGAACAACCTACATCAAGCATTACTCCAACATCGTGTTCACTTCTCGGACTCCGCCGAGAAGAGACCATCACGGTTACACACGTAGTTGATGCATTTTAAATAAGTTAAGATTTCAGGTTTTCTACAACCGGACATTAACAAATTCCCATCTGCCCATAACTGCGGGCATGGCTTTCGAAAGATCAAATCCCTGCAGGGGTGTCCCAACTTAGCCCATCACAAGCTCTCATGGTCAACGAAGGATATTCCTTCTCCCAAGACAATCCGATCAGACTCGGCATCCCGGTTACAAGACATCCTTGACAATGGTAAAACAAGTCCAGCAAGACCGCCCGATGCGCCGACATCCTGATAGGAGCTGCACATATCTCGTTCTCAGGGCAACACCGGATGAGCGCTCTATACAACTAAAACCAGCCCTCAAGTTTCCCCGAGGTGGCGCTGCAAAGGACTCTAGTTCGGACCAACACTTAGACAAGCACTGGCCCGGGGGGGTTAAAATAAAGATGACCCTCGGGATGCGCGACTCCCAAGGGAAAAAGGCTAGGTGGCGAATGGTAAAACCAAGGTTGGGCCTTGCTGGAGGAGTTTTATTCAAAGCGAACTGTCAAGGGGTTCCCATTATAACCCAACCATGTAAGGAACGCAAAATCCAGGAACATAACACCGATATGACGGAAACTAGGGCGGCAAGAGTGGAACAAAACACCAGGTATAAGGCCGAGCCTTCCACCCTTTACCAAATATATAGATGCATTAATTAAATAAGAGATATTGTGATATCCCAACAAAATATCCATGTCCCAACAAGGAACAAACTCCAATCTTCACCTGCAACTAGCAACGCTATAAGAGGGGCTGAGCAAAGCGATAACATAGCCAAACAACGGTTTGCTAGGACAAGGGGGTTAGAGGTTTTACATGGCAATATAGGAGGCATGATAAGCAAGTGGTAGGTATCATAGCATAGTCATAGCAAAAGAGCGAGCATCTAGCAAGCAAAGATAGAAGTGATTTCGAGGGTATGGTCATCTTGCCTAAAATCCCGCAAGGAAGAAGAACGAGTCCAAGAAGAAGATAAACGGGCGTAGACGAACGGATCCTCACAAACGCGACGTTATCGGAACTAACCCGAAGAAGCAACACCGGAAAGAAAGCAAACAACATAATAAACAACCACCACATAAACATGGCATGATGCACAATCAAGTATGATGCATGTCCGGTTTAATGAGGCATGGCATGGCAAAGTGCACAAACAACCCTACAAATTAAGTGGAGCTCAATATGCAACTCCGTTGCATATTGACGAAACACCACATGACTTATTTAGTTCTCTCTCGTTTAGGTACTCAACAATATTAAATGTTGTTAAACATGGCAAGAGGAGAAGCATAATAAAACTACCTAACTAGGCAAGTTTAAAAGAGGTCGGAAACATCAAACAACGATTCCGGTAAATCCTCATATGCATTTAGCAAATTAAAGCAAACAACAATTTAAACCATATTAATGTTGTTAACATGATGTGGATGACATGTTCAAGTTTATGCAATTTTTATTAAAAGTTGACCAGAACATTATGAAGCATTTGTCACCGCGGTGGAAAGGAAAGGGGTGCCACGGCAACGATAACGAAAATGGTGCCTCGGCAGCGTTCTGGTTCTGGTAACTCGATTGAGATACCGATGCAAAGGAGACGTGTGCGGATGCATGCAAAAGATGGTGGGGCGCTCCCGGATACCGGGTGTCCCATGAGTCGACGATGGTGACAAGGCAAAAGAGGGGAAACGTGCACCGACAATTCGAGCACGGAGCAAGCACGAGCATCTCATACTTCACACATGCATTCATTCACGGGTGGTCGTCTCGGGGTTATACCTTCGAAGCGTGTGTTATGAGAGGGGTTCGGGTCAAGCGGTGTAGTCGATCACGATCATCGTGGGAAGTAGTGGTACTCGGCGATGGTAGTAGTTCACGTTCTTAGTCTCACAAGTTTCCGTAGATGTTCACGGGCACGGCGAGAAACTTGACGTCCATGGAGTCTTCGAGGGTCGACGGTAGTTGTTCTCGTATCGTCGTGGTACTTGGCGATTTCGGAGACGGCGGAAGACGAACTTGGCGGTTCTCGTTGACCTAGTACTTGGCGTTCTTTCAGGTTCGGTGATCGTTTTAGGCGTCGGACGTTGATGTCTCCGGCCGTAGTGGTACTTGTTCGTTTACTCCACGGTCTTGGCGGATCCACGCGATGGTAGTGGTACTCGCGAAGAGGTACTCGGCGATCGTCGTGTAGACGTTCACGTGTCTTCGGCGACACCATGATGCATCTTGGCGGTCTCGTCTCGGTCTTCAATCCAAAACGAAGCAAGGCAAAAACTCGAGGCGGTGGTGCTTGACTCGGGCAGGGGCAGCGCTGGAGATGACGAGTTGCTGCTGAGCAGGGGAAATCGTCGCGGGGCTGCAGCAAGACGATGAGGAGGTGGGAAGGCACGCTGGCCGAACTGCGGCTTGGAGGGGCGGTGTTCATGGCCCGCAGAGGGTGCGCGTGGTACCGTGCTTGCTCTGACCGTCGAGGCTGCCGGTGGTGAACGACGGAGGGGTGCGGAGGAGGCAAGGAGGCGCAGCGACGGCCTGGACTCAGGCAGGAGGCTGAGACGCGGCAGAATATGGCCGGACAACTCGGAGACGGAGCCTCGCTGGTGGTCGGCCGATGATGGAGGTTGGGCGTGCGGAGGCGCGACGGAGGGTTGCGGGGTTGTGCAAGAGCTCTCTTGCGTGACCTACAGCCCTTGCTTGTAGGCACCAGCTTGCCGGTGACGAGGAAGAAGCAAGTGCGGCGGAGCGGAGCCAAGCAGAGGGCGGGGAGGCCGGCGAGGCTTCATGGAGGTTCGGGCACGGGGACGGGGACGACCCGTACTGATCGACGTCGGCAGCTGGCGATGCACAGGATCGGCCGGGCGCGAGCGAGGGATGCGGTGGTCATGGAGGAGCTCAGGTGCGGCAGGGCAGCAGAGGGAGATGGTGGTGGAGGGTCGCACAATGGAGGCGACGAGGGGATCGGGCGTCGAGGGGAGCTCCTCTCCCTGTCCCGATACGCGCGTGGTGAGAGTGGTGGCGGTGGACAGGAACGAGAGGGAGAGATGGGGATCGAGTTGAGGGTTCGCTGCACCTAGGTTATAGCAGGGCGCCGGCTGGGCCTTGGGCCTTTTGGTCAGGTCACAGGAAGAGAGGAGGGGGGTCAGCTGGGCCTAAAGGGCCGGCCTAGTAAAGAAGGAAGTGGTCAGAGGCCTGGCTGGACTGATGGGCTCTATCCTCCTTCTCTCTTATTATTTCTTTAACAGAAAACAAGAGAAGAAAAATAAATAAAGAGGGGGTTTAGGGAACGAAGTTGGACTCGTGGATAAATTTCCCGGACTCACAAAAATGAGTTTGACCCAAGAAAAATAGAAACGGCAAGATTGAAAGATACAAATTCAAACTCATTTGAATTTAATGCGAATGGGTTTGAACTGGGACTTGGTAAAAGGAAGGTCCAAAAATGTTCGGATTTTTGGTGGATCTCCGGAAAATGATGAAAGAGTATAAGCAAAGTTTGGGGACCAAACTTGAAGCGAGAAAAGGCATGTGATTATTTGCAAGTGTGTTCATGGGTGATTCCGAAAATGGAATATTTAATATAGCTCCCTAATACCGGGAGGATATGTTATAAAGAGAAGTCATCCTTCCCTCGATTTAAATGGATCGAAGATCCATTCGATTTATTTAAAAGAGTTTTCAAACGGTTGCAATAATAATGGAATGATGACATGATGCAATGCAAAAAAAATAAAAGGAGCAAGCAAAAATAAAACACACGGAGAAACCCGGAACCTATGGAAGACTTCTCGAGCATTGGTGTTGGGGCATCATAACAGTCCACCACTAAGAGAGGATCTTGTCCCGAGATCTAGAATGGCACCGGAGAGAAAAAACGGAAGAGGAGAGAAGAGGTAAAACTAAGTTGCTTCTCTGACAAACGAGTGAAACCAAAGAACCTTGAAAAGTTGAAAAACTTGAAAGAAAGAAAGCAACGACGATGAACGAAGTTGAAAGCACTCCGGTAGAAAAGAGATGCAAGACTTGATAGGATGAAAAAGGACTTGAGCAAAGGGGCACAACACTCTGGTTAAATGGATAAGCATGAAAAAATCATGATCCTCACAGTCCGAGATGAAGTGTGAAGAGAGCAACATCACAATGCCTCCGGAAGAAATACAAGAATGGAATTAAAGGAACGGAGAAGAAAACAACATCTTCTACCTCAAATGAGCTTGAAAGCATCTTTAGGAGAAGGGTCGAACGTAGTTGTTGGAAAACCAACAATGAAAAGAGTAAGCTTATAGTGGGCTTATGGAGAACATCTCAAAACTATGAGGTGAAATTCTACCGCTACTAGAAACAATAGATTGGATTGATATAAACAAAGAGACTAGACTATTTCACCGGGAGGATAAATGAAGAACTTGGGTCACTTATAAGCACCATAAATAGCAACGATCCTTAGAGAAGGCTTTAGGTGAAATATGACACAAGACAACTCCAACGAAGAGATTGATGGGTTTAAATATCTCAATCTTGTGAATGAAGAATGATATATTACCACCTCAAAACATAAGGTAGAAAGAATTGCGCTTCGGAATGCAAAATGAAGAATGCTAGATCTCCTTAGAAAAGAATCTCAATGAACACTTCGAGAAGGAATTAAATCCTTTATGAACCATCATGTAGAACATCCATGAATAACTCTGGTAACAAAAGGATGATCAAATGAAAAGGAAAGAGAAGTTGAAAACACAAGGTGAAACCTTGTAATGATTTAGGTGAAACTCCATGGTGATATAATTGAAAGAGGTTGGAACTCCGGAAAAAGAAAAGATGAATAATTGAGATCAAGAATTTTAATGAACCTCCGGAATAAGAAATTAATCACTTGGGTGAATCAAGAATAAGAATTATGTTACGCTTGTCCTTCATCAATTAAATTGATGATAAACAATGGATTTGGCACACTACTTATTCCCGTTGCAAAGGATTGAAGAGAGATATAGCATAGACTTGAGAAAGGTCTTCCACGAACCACCGGTAGTATTGGAGAGAACGAATGAATTGATATGATAAACAAGGAAGAGAAATCTTGAACGAACCACCGTAAGAATTGAAAATGAACGAAGAAAACGAACACATCAGCAGGAGGAATTGGAAAATGAGTGAAGATGCTTGAGAGAATTTAGATGCAAGTGAACGAAGAGATCCCGAATTGATTAGAGAAAACTTGAACGAAGCACCGGTAAGATTGGAGAATGATAACTGAAAGCTGGAATGAATAAATCTGAGATGATGGGCTCCAGATGATCAAACTGAAAAGACTCCTGAATTGCTCCGGATGGGTGAAAAGAATTGTCACAATTGGAAACAATTATGAGAGGATATCATGAAACTAGAACCATGAAACTTTGATAGATCGAAACAAGATTCAAGGGAAAACTCTTCTTCGGTCTTCAAAATCCGAGAATGATGATGAGAAACACCACCATGAATTGTTGAGGCACTCTGAAATTAAAATTGGAAAGGTTGAACCAACGATGAAAAGAGTTTCGAAACGATATTGGAGAAATACATATGACTGATGATGAATCATTCTTACGTCAAACTTCAAAAAGAATTTTGGGAGTCACTCCGGGAAAATAAGGCGAGTCAGGTAAGATCCTGGGAAAAGACTTGTGGGTTAGGGCCCACTCAAAAGAAACACCGTTGAATGATTTAAGAGAGATTGCGCCGGTTGAATTAAATGACTTGAATGAGATAACATTCTCGAAAGATCTTGAACGAATGTAGAGTGAAAACACGAATCATCGAGATATCTTGAGCACTCCGGAACAAATGATTAGCAAGAAATGACTGAATATGAGGTGCACCGGCATGAGAAGGCATTGAAATGAGGAAAGGGTATGATCAACAAAGCTTGAATTGAAACCACCGGAGAAGAAAAGAATGAAGAATGACAAACTTGAAGCTCCGTTAGGATCTTCATGAGAATCACCGGATAAGAACATTGACAGAAAAGAATGGGGAGACTTCACATAAATAAAATGGATACTTGATAAGAAATATGAGTCCTTGAAGAAAAAGGGTGGGTGGGCGGGAAAACAAAGGCAACTTGGAGATGGATGAAACAAACACCATTGAGAAGAACTGATAATTGATCTTGCGAATGTTGACAAGATTGGATACATTTGGAGTGCACCAGTTGAAAAGGATTGACATGACAATCTCGATTATCATGAAGGATTAGTACTCACATAGAAATATGAGAACACCATTTAGGGAAGGTATGGAATCAACACTTGACATCGAAGCAACTCGAAAACCACAACTGAAAACAAAAGCAAAGGATTGGCTTGCAGAATAAGCCGGAACAAACATATGATAGATATTTCGTCCGAAGTTTTCGTGGTGGGGCCTACACGGGCTCGATCGTACAGCACCATCATGTACAAGGCAGTGCACATGACATACGAAGCGTCCCCGAGTCGGCATAGCCAAGGACTCTGTTGGGGAACGTAGTAGAATTTTAAAATTTTCTACACATCACCAAGATCAATCTATGGAGTCATCTAGCAATGAGGGAGAGGGGAGTGCATCTACATACCCTTCTAGATCGCGAGCAGAAGCGTTCAAGAGAACGGGGTTGATGGAGTCGTACTCGTCGTGATCCAAATCACCGATGACCTAGCACCGAACGGACGGCACCTCCGCGTTCAACACACGTACGGTTGGGAAGACGTCTCATCCAACTTGATCCAGCAAGGGGAAAGGAGAGGTTGATGGAGATCCAGCAGCACGACGGCGTGGTGGTGGAAGCAACGGTGATCTCGGCAGGGCTTCGCCAAGCTCAGGGAGAGGGAGAAGTGTCACGGGAGGGAGAGGGAGGCGCCAGGGGCTAGGTTGCGGCTGCCCTCCCTCCCCCCACTATATATAGGACCCCTAGGGGGGCGGCCCTAGGAGATGCAATCTCCAAGGGGGGCGGCGGCCAAGGGGGGTGGAGTGCCCCCCAAGCCAAGTGGGGCGCCCCCCAGCCCTAGGGTTTCCAACCCTAGGCGCAGGGGGAGGCCCATGGGGGGCGCACCAGCCCACTAGGGGCTGGTTCCCCTCCCACTTCAGCCCATGGGGCCCTCCGGGATAGGTGGCCCCACCCGGTGGACCCCCGGGACCCTTCCGGTGGTCCCGGTACAATACCGATTACCCCCGAAACTTTCTCGATGGCCGAAACTTGACTTCCTATATATAAATCTTCACCTTCGGACCATTCCGGAACTCCTCGTGACGTCTGGGATCTCATTCGGGACTCCGAACAACTTTTGGTTACCGTATACTAATATCTCAACAACCCTAGCGTCACCGAACCTTAAGTGTGTAGACCCTACGGGTTCGGGAGACACGCAGACATGACCGAGACGACTCTCCGGTCAATAACCAACAGCGGGATCTAGATACCCATGTTGGCTCCTCCATGCTCCTCGATGATCTCATCGGATGAACCACGATGTCGAGGATTCAATCAATCCCGTATACAATTCCCTTTGTCAATTGGTACGTTACTTACCCGAGGCTCGATCGTCGGTATCCCAATACCTCGTTCAATCTCGTTGCCGGCAAGTCACTTTACTCGTACCGTAGTGCATGATCCCGTGATCAACCACTTGGTCACATTGAGCTCATTATGATGATGCATTACCGAGTGGGCCCAGAGATACCTCTCTGTCATACGGAGTGACAAATCCCAGTCTTGATTCGTGCCAACCCAACAGACACTTTCGGAGATACCCGTAGTGTACCTTTATAGTCACCCAGTTATGTTGTGATGTTTGGTACACCCAAAGCACTCCTACGGTATCCGGGAGTTGCACAATCTCATGGTCTAAGGAAATGATACTTGACATTCGGAAAAGCTATAGCAAACGAACTACATGATCTTTGAGCTATGCTTAGGATTGGGTCTTGTCCATCACATCATTCTCCTAATGATGTGATCCCGTTATCAATGACATCCAATGTCCATAGTCAAGAAACCATGACTATCTTTTGATCAACGAGCTAGTCAACTAGAGGCTCACTAGGGACGTGTTGTGGTCTATGTATTCACACATGTATTATGATTTCCGGATAACACAATTATAGCATGAACAATAGACAATTATCATAAACAAAGAAATATAATAATAACCATTTTATTATTGCCTCTAGGGCATATTTCCAACAGTCTCCCACTTGCACTAGAGTCAGTAATCTAGTTACATTGTGATGAATCGAACACCCATAGAGTTCTGGTGTTGATCATGTTTTGCTCTAGGGAGAGGTTTAGTCAACGGATCTGCCACATTCAGGTCCGTATGTACTTTACAAATATCTATGTCTCCATTTTGAACACTTCCACGAATGGAGTTGAAGCGACGCTTGATATGCCTAGTCTTCCTATGAAACCTAGGCTCCCTGGCAAGGGCAATAGCTCCAGTGTTGTCACAGAAGAGAGTCATCGGGCCCGACGCATTGGGAATGACTCCTAGGTCGGTAATGAACTCCTTCACCCAGATTGCTTCTTGTGCTGCCTCCGAGGCTGCCATGTACTCCGCTTCACATGTAGATCCCGCCACAACGCTTTGCTTGCAACTGCACCAGCTTACCGCCCCACCATTCAAAATATACACGTGTCCGGTTTGTGACTTAGAGTCATCCAGATCTGTGTCGAAGCTAGCATCGACGTAACCCTTTACGACGAGCTCTTCGTCACCTCCATAAACGAGAAACATATCCTTAGTCCTCTTCAGGTACTTCAGGATATTCTTGACCATTGTCCAGTGTTCCATGCCGGGATTAATTTGGTACCTTCCTACCAAACTTACGGCAAGGTTTACATCAGGTCTGGTACACAGCATAGCATACATGATAGACCCTATGGCCGAGGCATAGGGGGCGACACTCATCTTTTCTCTATCTTTTGCCGTGGTCGGGCATTGAGCCGTGCTCAATCTCGTACCTTGCAACACAGGCAAGAACCCCTTCTTTGACTGGTCCATATTGAACTTCTTCAATATCTTGTCAAGGTACGTACTCTGTGAAAGACCAATGAGGCGTCTCGATCTATCTCTATAGATCTTGATGCCTAATATATAAGCAGCTTCTCCAAGATCCTTCATTGAAAAACACTTGTTCAAGTAGGCCTTTATGCTTTCCAAGAATTCTATATCATTTCCCATCAATAGTATGTCATCCACATACAATATGAGAAATGCTACAGAGCTCCCACTCACTTTCTTGTAAATACAGGCTTCTCCATAAGTCTGCATAAACCCCAAACGCTTTGATCATCTCATCAAAACGAATGTTCCAACTCCGAGATGCTTGCACCAGCCCATAGATCGAGCGTTGGAGCTTGCACGCCTTGTCAGCATTCTTAGGATGGACAAAACCTTCCGGCTGCATCATATACAATTCTTCCTTAAGGAAACCATTAAGGAATGTCGTTTTGACGTCCATTTGCCATATCTCAAAATCATAGAATGTGGCAATTGCTAACATGATTCGGACGGACTTCAGCTTCGCTATGGGTGAGAAAGTCTCATCGTAGTCAACCCCTTGAACTTGTCGATAACCCTTAGCGACAAGCCGAGCTTTATAGATGGTTACATTACCATTCGCGTCTTTCTTCTTCTTAAAGATCCATTTGTTTTCTATGGCTCGCCGATCATCGGGCAAGTCAGTCAAAGTCCATACTTCGTTTTCATACATGGATCCTATCTCGGATTTCATGGCTTCCAGCCATTTGTTGGAATCTGGGCCCGCCATCGCTTCCTCATAGTTCGAAGGTTCACCGTTGTCTAACAACATGATTTCCAGGACAGGGTTGCCGTACCACTCCGGTGCGGAACGTGTCCTTGTGGACCTACGAAGTTCAGTAGCAACTTGGTCTGAAGTTTCATGATCATCATCATTAACTTCCTCTCTAGTTGGTGCAGGCACCTCAGGAACATTTTCTTGAGCTGCGCCACTTACCGGTTCAAGAGGTAATACTTCATCGAGTTCTACTTTCCTCCCACTTACTTCTTTTGAGAGAAACTCTTTCTCTAGAAAGGATCCATTCTTGGCAACAAAGATCTTGCCTTCGGATCTAAGGTAGAAGGTATACCCAATAGTTTCTTTAGGGTATCCTATGAAGACGCATTTTTCCGACTTGGGTTCGAGCTTTTCAGGTTGAAGTTTCTTGACATAAGCATCGCATCCCCAAACTTTTAGAAACGATAGCTTAGGTTTCTTCCCAAACCGTAATTCATACGGTGTCGTCTCAACGGATTTCGACGGAGCCCTATTTAAAGTGAATGCGGCAGTCTCTAAAGCATAGCCCCAAAATGACAGCGGTAAATCGGTAAGAGACATCATAGATCGCACCATATCCAATAGAGTGCGATTACGACGTTCGGACACACCATTACGCTGAGGTGTTCCAGGCGGCATGAGTTGTGAAACTATTCCACATTTCCTGAAGTGCGTGCCAAATTCATGACTCAAGTATTCTTCCCCACGATCTGATCGCAAGAACTTGATTTTTCGGTCACGTTGATTCTCAACCTCACTCTGAAATTCCTTGAACTTTTCAAAGGTCTCAGACTTGTGTTTCATTAAGTAGACATACCCATATCTACTCAAGTCATCAGTGAGGGTGAGAACATAACGATAGCCACCGCGAGCCTCAACACTCATTGGACCGCACACATCAGTATGTCTGATTTCCAATAAGTTGGTTGCTCGTTCCATTGTTCCTGAGAACGGAGTCTTGGTCATTTTACCCATGAGGCATGGTTCGCACGTGTCAAATGATTCGTAATCAAGAGACTCCAAAAGTCCATCTGCATGGAGCTTCTTCATGCGTTTGACACCTATGTGACCAAGGCGGCAGTGCCACAACTATGTGGGACTATCATTATCAACCTTACATCTTTTGGTATTCACACTATGAATATGTGTAACATTACGCTCGAGATTCATTAAGAATAAACCATTCACCAGCGGAGCATGACCATAAAACATATCTCTCATATAAATAGAACAACCATTATTCTCGGATTTAAATGAGTAGCCATCTCGAATTAAACGAGATCCTGATACAATGTTCATGATCAAAGTTGGCACTAAATAACAATTATTGAGGTTTAAAACTAATCCCGTAGGTAAATGTAGAGGTAGCGTGCCGACGGCGATCACATCGACCTTGGAACCATTTCCGACGCGCATCGTCACCTCGTCCTTCGCCAGTCTCCGCTTATTCCGCAGCTCCTGCTTTGAGTTACAAATGTGAGCAACCGCACTGGTATCAAACACCCAGGAGCTACTACGAGTACTGGTAAGGTACACATCAATTACATGTATATCATATATACCTTTAGTGTTGTCGGCCTTCTTGTCCGCTAAGTATTTGGGGCAGTTCCGCTTCCAGTGACCACTTCCCTTGCAATAAAAACACTCAGTCTCAGGCTTGGGTCCATTCTTTGACTTCTTCTCGGCAGCTTGCTTACCGGGCGCGGCAACTCCCTTGCCGTCCTTCTTGAAGTTCTTTTTACCCTTGCCTTTCTTGAACTTAGCGGTTTTATTCACCATCAACACTTGATGTTCCTTTTTGATTTCCACCTCCGCTGATTTCAGCATTGAATATACCTCAGGAATGGTCTTTTCCATCCCCTGCATATTGAAGTTCATCACAAAGCTCTTGTAGCTCGGTGGAAGCGATTGAAGGATTCTGTCAATGACCGCGTCATCCGGGAGATTAACTCCCAGCTGAGTCAAGCGGTTATGCAACCCAGACATTTTGAGTATGTGCTCACTGACAGAACTATTTTCCTCCATCTTACAACTGAAGAACTTGTCGGAGACTTCATATCTCTCGACCCGGGCATGAGCTTGGAAAACCATTTTCAGCTCTTCGAACATCTCATATGCTCCGTGTTGCTCAAAACGCTTTTGGAGCCCCGGTTCTAGGCTATAAAGCATGCTGCACTGAACGAGGGAGTAATCATCAGCACGTGACTGCCAAGCGTTCATAACGTCTTGGTTCTTTAGGATGGGTGCGTCACCTAGCGGTGCTTCTAGGACATAATCTTTCTTGGCAGCTATGAGGATGATCCTCAGGTTCCGGACCCAGTCCGTATAGTTGCTGCCATCATCTTTCAGCTTGGTTTTCTCTAGGAACGCGTTGAAGTTGAGGACAACGTGGGCCATTTGATCTACAATACATATTGTAAAGATTTTAGACCAAGTTCATGATAATTAAGTTCATCTAATCAAATTATTCAATGAACTCCCACTCAGATAGACATCCCTCTAGTCATCTAAGTAAAACATGATCCGAGTCAACTAGGCCGTGTCCGATCATCACGTGAGACGGACTAGTCAACATCGGTGAACATCTTCATGTTGATCGTATCTTCTATACGACTCATGCTCGACCTTTCGGTCTTCCGTGTTCTGAGGCCATGTCTGTACATGCTAGGCTCGTCAAGTCAACCTAAGTGTATTGCATGTGTAAATCTGGCTTACACCCATTGTATTCGAATGTTAGAATCTATCACACCCGATCATCATGTGGTGCTTCGAAACGACGAACCTTCGCAACGGTGCACAGTTAGGGGGAACACTTTCTTGAAATCATTACGAGGGATCATCTTATTTAAGCCGCCGTCGTTCTAAGCAAATAAGATGTAAAACATGATAAACATCACATGCAATCAAATAGTGACATGATATGGCGAATATCATTTGCTCCTTTTGATCTCCATCTTCGGGGCTCCATGATCATCGTTGTCACCGGCATGACACCATGATCTCCATCATCATGATCTCCATCATCGTGTCTTCTTGAAGTTGTCTCGTCATCTATTACTTCTACTACTATGGCTAACGCTTTAGCAATAAAGTAAAGTAATTACATGACGTTTATGTAGACATGCAGGTCATAAATAAATAAAGACAACTCCTATGGCTCCTGCCGGTTGTCATACTCATCGACATGCAAGTCGTGATTCCTATTACAAGAACATGATCAATCTCATACATCACATATATCATTCATCACATCCTTTTGGCCATATCACATCACACGGCACATGCTGCAAAAACAAGTTAGACGTCCTCTAATTGTTGTTGCAAGTTTTTTACGTGGCTGCTATAGGTTTCTAGCAAGAACGTTTCTTACCTACGCCAAAACCACAACGTGATATGCCAATTTCTATTTACCCTTCATAAGGACCCTTTTCATCGAATCCGATCCGGCTGAAGTGGGAGAGACAGACACCCGCCAGCCACCTTATGCAACTAGTGCATGTCAGTCGGTGGAACCAGTCTCACGTAAGCGTATGTGTAAGGTCGGTCCGGGCCGCTTCATCCCACGATTCCACCGAATCAAGATAAGACTAGTAACGGCAAGTAAATTGACAATATCGACGCCCACAACTGCTTTATGTTCTACTTGTGCATAGAAACTACGCATAGACCTAGCTCATGATGCCACTGTTGGGGAACGTAGCAGAATTTTAAAATTTTCTACGCATCACCAAGATCAATCTATGGAGTCATCTAGCAACGAGGGAGAGGGGAGTGCATCTACATACCCTTGTAGATCGCGAGCGGAAGCGTTCAAGAGAACGAGGTTGATGGAGTCGTACTCGACGTGATCCAAATCACCGATGACCTAGCGCCGAACGGACGGCACCTCCGCGTTCAACAAATGTACGGTTGGGAAGACGTGTCCTCCAACTTGATCCAGCAAGGGGAAAGGAGAGGTTGATGGAGATCCAGCAGCACAACGGTGTGGTGGTGGAAGCAATAGTGATCTCGGCAGGGCTTCGCCAAGCTCAGGGAGAGGGAGAAGTGTCACGGAAGGGAGAGGGAGGCACCAGGGGCTAGGTTGCGGCTGCCCTCCCTCCCCCCACTATATATAGGACCCCTAGGGGGGCGCCGGCCCTAGGAGATACAATCTCCAAGGGGGGCGGCGACCAAGGGGGGTGGAGTGCCCCCCAAGCCAAGTGGGGCGCCCCCCACCCCCAGTGTTTCCAACCCTAGGCACAGGGGGAGGCCCATGGGGGGTGCACCAGCCCACTAGGGGCTGGTTCCCCTCCCACTCCAGCCCATGGGGCCCTCCGGGATAGGTGGCCCCACACGGTGGACCCCCGGGACCCTTCCGGTGGTCCCGGTACAATACCGATTACCCCCGAAACTTTCCCGATGGCCGAAACTTGACTTCATATATATAAATCTTCACCTCCGGACCATTCCGGAACTCCTCGTGACGTCCGGGATCTCATCCGGGACTCCGAACAACTTTCAGGTTACCGTATACTAATATCTCAACAACCCTAGCGTCACCGAACCTTAAGTGTGTAGACCCTATGGGTTCGGGAGACACGCAGACATGACCGAGACGACTCTCCGGTCAATAACCAACAGCGGGATCTGGATACCCATATTGGCTCCCACATGCTCCTCGATGATCTCATCGGATGAACCATGATGTCAAGGATTCAATCAATCCCGTATACAATTCCCTTTGTCAATCGGTACGTTACTTGCCCGAGACTCGATCGTCGGTATCCCAATACCTCGTTCAATCTCGTTGCCGGCAAGTCACTTTACTCATGTCGTAATGCATGATCCCGTGATCAACCACTTGGTCACATTGAGCTCATTATGATGATGCATTACCGAGTGGGCCCAGAGATACCTCTCCGTCATACGGAGTGACAAATCCCAGTCTCAATTCGTGCCAACCCAACAGACACTTTCGGAGATACCCGTAGTGTACCTTTATAGTCACCCAGTTACGTTGTGACGTTTGGTACACCCAAAGCACTCCTACGATATCCGGGAGTTGCACAATCTCATGGTCTAAGGAAATGATACTTGACATTCGGAAAAGCTATAGCAAACGAACTACACGATCTTTGAGCTATGCTTAGGATTGGGTCTTGTCCATCACATCATTCTCCTAATGATGTGATCCCGTTATCAATGACATCCAATGTCCATAGTCAGGAAACCATGACTATCTTTTGATCAACGAGCTAGTCAACTAGAGGCTCACTAGGGACGTGTTGTGGTCTATGTATTCACACGTGTATTATGATTTCCGGATAACACAATTATAGCATGAACAATAGACAATTATCATAAACAAAGAAATATAATAATAACCATTTTATTATTGCCTCTAGGGCATATTTCCAACAGACTCTTTAAAACACAACGAGACCACTGTAAAACCAACCGTGGATAGGCGAACCACTAGACATCGAACCCCAATTTCATATCATACATCTATCGGAAAGATATCCTAAGAGCTACTTGAATTCCCACTTATAAACTCCCGAAATTTTCCCAGCTATGCAATCAGGTGTTGGGGATACACGGGAAGCATAATATCTCACCCAAAGCTAGCAAATCCTACATCCAGCTCTATCCATCCTTCAACACATAACCAAGAAACCTTCGGAAATCATTTACCTCAACCTTCGAAAAAGCATCCGTTATACGAGTTATGGCAATACTCCCGAACTCCCGCCCCAGTACTGGGTGGCGTCGAGGTTATCTCACCAACAACTGCATAAAAGAGATTTTTTATGTCGGTGAACTCAGGTATCCCAGAACTGCAATGATAAAATTGTGATCACAACACCTCGGAGCTCAACTCCCCGGGACACTGCCAAAACCCCTAAATGTCAGGAGGCACCAAGAACAATGTTCTCGTCACAAAACCATTGGAACGATTCCAAGATACCCGCGTGATCCTAAAATTTTTTAGTGAAATTTGAGAAGAGAAGAGACAAAACTCTATGTCAGGATGCCTTACCAGAGAGACGAAGGGACTGAGGAGTAAAAATAATTCCTAACTCTCAGATATATATATATAATGCTAAATGACTCAAAGCATTTTTCTAGACTCAACAACGCCAGCGGTTCGATCAAGCAGGGGGCTCCTAAGTCGGGGAAGGCTCTGATACCAACTTTTAATGCCCTCGATGCGGCTATATCTCCCACGTGTCGAAGCACGACTTAGAGGCATAACTGCATTGAAATCAATATCGCAAGTGAGGTAATCTTCACACAACCCATGTAATACATAAGGGAAAGAGATACATAGTTGGCTTACAATCGCCACTTCACACAATATAGAATAAAGCATTACATCATCCAGATACAATCAAGGTCCGACTACGGAACCAGAATAAAAGAAGACTACCCCAAATGCTACACAGATCCCCGATCGTCCCAACTGGGCTCCACTACTGATCAACTAGAAACGGAACAACATAACGAACATGATCTTCATCGAGCTCCTCCTTGAGCTCGGTTGTGTCACCTGCAGGGTTTCATTGGCACCTGCAAACTGGTTTTGGAAGTATCTGTGAGTCACGGGGAATCAACAATCTCACACCCTTGTGATCAAGACTATTTAAGCTTATAGGTAGGGAAAAGGTATGAGGTGGAGCTGCAGCAAGCGACTAGCATATATGGTGGCTAACATACGCAAATGAAAGCGAGAAGAGAAGGCAAAGCACGTTCGAGAAACTATGATCAAGAAGTGATCCTAGAACAACCTACGTCAAGCATTACTCCAACACCGTGTTCACTTCCCGGACTCCGCCGAGAAGAGACCATCACGGTTACACACGCGGTTGATGCATTTAAATTAAGTTAAGATTTCAGGTTTTCTACAACCGGACATTAACAAATTCCCATCTGCCCATAACCGCGGGCACGGCTTTCGAAAGATCAATCCCTGCAGGGGTGTCCCAACTTAGCCCATCACAAGCTCTCACGGTCAACGAAGGATATTCCTTCTCCCAAGACAATCCGATCAGACTCGGCATCCCGCTTACAAGACATCCTCGACAATGGTAAAACAAGTCCAGCAAGACCGCCTGATGCGCCGACATCCTGATAGGAGCTGCACATATCCCGTTCTCAGGGCAACACCGGATGAGCGCTCCGTACAACTAAAACCAGCCCTCAAGTTTCCCCGAGGTGGCGCTGCAAAGGACTCTAGTTCGGAACAACACTTAGACAAACACTGGCCCAGGGGGGTTAAAATAAAAATGACCCTCGGGATGCATGACTCCCAAGGGAAAAAGGCTAGGTGGCGAATGGTAAAACCAAGGTTGGGCCTTGCTGGAGGAGTTTTATTCAAAGCGAACTGTCAAGGGGTTCCCATTATAACCCAACCGTGTAAGGAACGCAAAATCTGGGAAAATAACACTGATATGACGGAAACTAGGGCGGCAAGAGTGGAACAAAACACTAGGCATAAGGCCGAGCCTTCCACCCTTTACCAAGTATATAGATGCATTAATTAAATAAGAGATATTGTGATATCCCAACAAAATATCCATGTCCCAACAAGGAACAAACTCCAATCTTCACCTGCAACTAGCAACGCTATAAGAGGGCTGAGCAAAGCGGTAACATAGCCAAACAACGGTTTGTTAGGACAAGGGGGGTTAGAAGTTTGACATGGCAATATGGGAGGCATGATAAGCAACTGGTAGGTATCGTAGCATAGGCATAGCAAAAGAGCGAGCATCTAGCAAGCAAAGATAGAAGTGATTTCAAGGGTATGGTCATCTTGCTTGAAATCCCGCAAGGAAGAAGAACGAGTCCAAGAAGAAGATAAACGGACGTAGACGAACGGATCCTCACAAACGAGATGTTATCGGAACTAACCCGAAGAAGCAACACCGGAAAGAAATCAAACAACATAGTAAACAACCACCACATAGACATGGCATGATGCACAATCAAGTATGATGCATGTCCGGTTTAATGAGGCATGGCATGGCAAAGTGCACAAACAACCCTACAAATTAAGTGGAGCTCAATATGCAACTCCGTTGCATATTGACGAAACACCACATGACTTATTTAGTTCTCTCTCATTTAGGTACTCAACAATATTAAATGTTGTTAAACATGGCAAGAGGAGAAGCATAATAAAACTACCTAACTAGGCAAGTTTAAAAGAGGCCGGAAACATCAAGCAACGATTCAGGTAAATCCTCATATGCATTTAGCAAATTAAAGCAAACAACAATTTAAACCATATTAATGTTGTTAACATGATGTGGATGACATGTTCAAGTTTATGAAATTTTTATTAAAAGTTGACAAGAACATTATGAAGCATTTGTCACCGCGGTGGAAAGGAAAGGGGTGCCACGGCAACGATAATGAAAACGGTGCCACGGCAGCATTCCGGTTCCGATAACTCTATTGAGATACCGATGCAAAGGAGACGTGTCCGGATGCGTGCAAAAGATGGTGGGGCGCTCCCGGATACCTGGTGTCCCATGAGTCGATGATGGTGACAAGGCAAAAGAGGGGCAACGTGCACCGACAATTCGAGCACGGAGCAAGCACGAGCATCTCATACTTCACACATGCATTCGTTCACGGGTGGTCGTCTCGGGGTTATACCTTCGAAGCGTGTGTTATGAGAGGGGTTCAGGTCAAGCGGTGTAGTCGATCACGATCGTCATGGGAAGTAGTGGTACTCGGCGATGGTAGTAGTTCACGTTCTTAGTCTCACAAGTTTCCGTAGATGTTCAGGGGCACGGCGAGAAACTTGACGTCCATGGAGTCTTCGAGGGTCGACGGTAGTTGTTCTCGTATCGTCGTGGTACTTGGCGATTTCGGAGACGGCGGAAGACGAACTTGGCGGTTCTCGTTGACCTAGTACTTGGCGTTCTTTCCGGTTCGGTGATCGTTTTAGGCGTCGGACGTTGATGTCTCCGGCCGTAGTGGTACTTGGTGAATCCCGAAACGGTCTTGGCGTCTTCGCGCGTAGGGGTACTTGTTCGTTTACTCCACGGTCTTGGCGGATCCACGCGATGGTAGTGGTACTCGCGAAGAGGTACTCGGCGATCGTCGTGTAGACGTTCACGTGTCTTCGGCGACACCATGATGCATCTTGGCGGTCTCGTCTCGGTCTTCAATCCAAAACGAAGCAAGGCAAAAACTCGGGGTGGTGGTGCTTGACTCGGGCAGGGGCAGCGCTGGAGATGACGAGCTGCTACTGAGCAGGGGAAATCGACGCGGGGCTGTAGCAAGACGATGAGGATGTGGGAAGGCACGCTGTCCGAACTGCAGCATGGAGGGGCGGCGTTCATGGCCCTCAGAGGGTGCGCGTGGTACCGTTCTTGCTCTGACCGTCGAGGCTGCCGGTGGTGAACGATGGAGGGGTGCGGAGGAGGCAAGGAGGCGCAGCGACGGCCTGGACTCGGGCAGGAGGCTGAGACGCGGCAGAATATGGCCGGTCGACTCGGAGACGGAGCCTCGCTGGTGGTCGGCCAGTGATGGACGTTGGGCGTGCGGAGGCGCGACGGAGGGTTGCGGGGTTGAGCAAGAGCTCTCCTGCGTGACCTACAGCCGTTGCTTGTAGGCACCGGCTTGCCGGTGACGAGAAAGAAGCAAGTGCGGCGGAGCGGAGCCAAGCAGAGGGCGGGAGGTCGGCGAGGCTTCATGGAGGTTCGGGCACGGGGATGGGGACGACCCGTACTGATCGATGTCGGCAGCTGGCGATGCACAGGATCGGCCGGGCGCGAGCGGGGGATGCGGTGGTCATGGAGGAGCTCAGGTGCGGCAGGGCAGCAGAGGGAGATGGCGGTGGAGGGTCGCAAGATGGAGGCGGCGAGGGGATCGGGCGTCGAGGGGAGCTCCTCTCCTTGTCCCGATACGCGCGTGGTGAGAGTGGCGGCGGTGGACGGGAACGAGAGGGAGAGATGGGGATCGAGTGGAGGGTTCGCTGCGCCTAGGTTATAGTAGGGCGCCGGCTGGGCCTTGGGCCTTTTGGTCAGGCCGCAGGAAGAGAAGAGGGGGTCAGCTAGGCCTAAAGGTCCGGCCTAGTAAAGAAGGAAGTGGCCAGAGGCCTGGCTTGACTGATGGGCTCTCTCCTCCTTCTCTCTTATTATTTCTTTAACAGAAAACAAGAGAAGAAAAAGAAATAAAGAGGGGGTTTAGGGAACGAAGTTGGATTCGCGGATAAATTTCCCGGACTCACAAAAATGAGTTTGACCCAAGAAAAATAGAAACGGCAAGATTGAAAGATACAAATTCAAACTCATTTGAATTTAATTCGAATGGGTTTGAACTGGGACTTGGTAAAAGGAAGGTCCAAAAATGTTCGGATATTTGGTGGAGCTTCGAAAAATGATGAAAGAGTATAAGCAAAGTTTGGGGACCAAACTTGAAGCGAGAAAAGGCATGTGATTATTTGCATGTGTGTTCATGGGTGATTCCGAAAATGGAATATTTAATATAGCTCCCTAATATCGGGAGGATATGTTATAAAGAGAAGTCATCCTTCCCTCGATTTAAATGGATCGAAGATCCATTCGATTTATTTAAAAGAGTTTTCAAACGGTTGCAATAATAATGGCATGATGACATGATGCAATGCAAAAAAATAAAAGGAGCAAGCAAAAATAAAACACACGGAGAAACCCGGAACCTATGGAAGACTTCTCGAGCATCGGTGTTGGGGCGTCACAGGATGGAAGAGACTAAGCTTGGGGATACCCCGGCATCGCAAGCTATTATCCAAAAATGAGAAACCAACTAATCTTGGGGATGCCCCCGAGTGGCATCACCGCTTTCTTCCAACAACTATCGGTATTTTACTAGAGGCTATATTTTTATTCGTCACATGATATGTGTTTTGCTTGGAGCGTCTTGTACGATATGTGTCTTTGATCATTTTATTTTGTGTTTTGAGTCATCAATCCTTGCTGGACACACCTATATGAGAGAGCCAAAATTATGTCATGACTTGTTAGAATTGCTCTCTATGCTTCACTTAAATCTTTTATGAGCTGGGACTTGCTCTAGTGCTTCACTTATATCTTTTTTAGCACGATGTGCTTAGTATTTTTGAAGAAATGCTCTCTTGCTTCACTTAGATTTATTTGAGAGTTGGTAAAATTTTGAAGAAATTCTCTCTTGCTTCACTTAAATTAATTTGAGAGAAAGAAATATTATGCTCATGATCTTCACTTATATTTGTTTGAGCTTATGAAAAGCAACACATAAAAATTAGTCCCAAAGTGATAGATATCCAAGAAGGATAAAGAAAAGAAAAATGTCATGAAGATCATTGGACAAAATAAACTTGATTCTTAGTAATAATTTTGAGATATGATGATGTGATATGTGAGTTATGTTGATGAGTAATTATGCTCTAGTAGGAATATTGGTGTTAAGGTTTGTGATTCCCGAAGCATGCACGTATAGTATCTCATTATGCTATTATGTTGGAGCATGATTTATTTTTGATTTTCTTCCTTATGAGTGGCGGTTGGGGACGAGCGATGATCTTTTCCTACCAATCTATCCCCCTAGGGGCATGCGTAGTAGTACTTTGCTTAGAGGGCTAATAAAATTTTGCAATAAGTATATGAGTTCTTTATGACTAATGTGAGTCCATGGATTATACGCACTCTTACCTTTTCGCAATTTGCTAGCCTCTATGGTACCGTGCATTGCCCTTTCTCACATTGAGACATGGTGCAAACTTCGCAGTGCATCCAAACCCTGTGATATGATACGCTCTATCACACATAAGCCTCATTATATCTTCCTCAAAACAGCCACCATACCTACCTATTATGGCTTTTCCATGGCCATTCCGAGATATATTGCCATGCAACTTTCACCGCTTCCATTTGATGACTTGAGCATTCATTGTCATGTTGCTTTGCATGATCATATAGCTGACATAGTGATTGTGGCTCAGCCACCGTTCATCATTTTTCATACATGTTACGCTAGATGATCGCTAAAGGCATTCATATAGTCATACTTGTCATAGGTATCGAGTTGTAATTTTTGTTTCTTTTGAGTTATAAGTAAATAGAAGTGTGATGATCATATTATTCATGTTTAGAGCAGTGCCTCACTGAGGAAAGGATGATGGAGAGTATGATTGCCCCACAAGTCGGGATGAGACTCCGGACAATGAGAGAAAAAGAAAAAATAAAAAAATAAAAAGAAAAAAGAAAAATATAATAAACAAAGAGAGAAGGGGCATTGCTAGTATCCTTTACCACACTTGTGCTTCAAAGTAGCGCCATGTTTTTCATATGGAGAGTCTCCTATGTTGTCACTTTCATATACTAGTGGGAATTTTTCATTATAGGATTAGATGCACACCCACTGAGTTTTCATATTGAGCTTTCATACACTTATAGCTCTTAGTGCATTCGTTGCATGGCAATCCCTACTCCTCACATTGATACCGATTGATGGGCATCTCCATAGCCCGTTGGTTAGCCGCATCAATGTGAGACTTTCTTACTTTTTTGTCATCTCTATATTTACCCCTATCATCATACTCTATTCCACCCATAGTGCTATATCCATGGCTTGCGCTCATGTATTGCGTAAGAGTTGAAGAAGCTGAAGCACATTAAAAAGTATGAACCAATTGCTCGGCTTGTCATCAGGGTTGTGCATGATAATTACTTTGTGTTAAGAAGACAAAGCATGACAAGACTATATGATTTTGTAGGGACTTATTTTAGCATTGATATTTTGAAAGACATGGCTGCTTGTTGATATGCTTGAGTATCTAAATTATTATGTCAACACTAGACTATTGCTTTGAATCACATAAAAAGTCCAATTGTCCATGCTATAAATAAAATAATATGATATGAAATATTAAACAGCACTCCACATCAAAAATTCTGTTTTTATCACTTACCTACTCAAGGATGAGTAGGAGTTAAGCTTGGGGATGTTGATACGTCTCCAACGTATCTATAATTTTTTATTGTTCCATGTTGTTATATTATCAATCGTGGATGTTTCATAATCATTTTATATCATTTTTTGGTACTGACCTATTGACATAGTGCCAAGTGCCAATTCCTGTTTTCTCGTGTTTTTTACATCACAGAAATCAATATCAAACGGAGTCCAAATGCCACGAAACTTTACAGAGATTTTTTATGGACCAGAAGGAACAAGTTGGGTCATGGTTACACCTTGGGGGAGTCTCGAGGAGGGGACAACCCACCAGGGCGTGCCAGGAGGCCCGGGCGCGCCCTGGTGGGTTGTGCCCACCTCGGGTGCCCCGGACCGCCTCTCTGCTCTACAAATACCCAAATATTCCCAAAACCCTAGGGGAGTCGACGAAATATTCATCCAGCCGCTGCAGAGTCCAAAACCACCAGATCCAATCTAGACACCATCTCGGATGGGGTTCACCACCTCCATTGGTGCCTCTTCGATAATGCGTGTGTAGTTCTTTGTAGACCTTTGGGTCCGTAGTTAGTAGCTAGATGGCTTCATCTCTCTCTCTTGATTCTCAATACAACAGTATCTTGGAGATCCATATGATGTAACTCTTTTTGCGGTGTGTTTGTTGGGATCTAATGAACTTTGAGTTTATGATCAGTCATATCTTTTTATATCCATGAAAGTTATTTGAGTTTCTTTAATCTCTTATATGCATGATCTCCTATAGCCTCGTATTTCTTCTCCGATATTTGGGTTTTGTTTGGCCAACTTGATCTATTTATCTTGCAATGGGAAGAGGTGCCTGGTAGTGGGTTCGATCTTACGGTGCTCGATCCTAGTGACAGAAAGGGAACCGACACGTATGTATCGTTTCTACTAAGGATAAAAAGATGGGATCTATATCTACGCAATAGATAAACGGATCTTGTCTACATCATGTCATCGTTCTTATTGCATTACTCCATTTTTCCATGAAATTAATACACTAGATGCATGTTGGATAGAGGTCGATGTGTGGAGTAATAGTAGTAGATGCAGGCAGGAGTCGGTCTACTAATCTTGGATGTGATGCCTATGTAATGATCATTGCCTGGATATCGTCATAATTATTTGAGGTTCTATCAATTGCCCAACAGTAATTTGTTTACCCACCGTTTGCTATCTTTCTTGAGAGAAGCCACTAGTGAAACCTACGGCCCCCGGGTCTTCTTCCTCATATATTTGCTTGCGATCTACTTTTCCTTTGCATTTTTTATTCAGATCTATTAAACCAAAAATAAAAAAAAACTTTGATGCACTTTATTTTATTTGCGATCTATTATTTCAATCTACTACAATTTTCAGGCATCGTTACCCGAAAGGGAGTGACAACCCCTTTAACACGTCGGGTTGTGGGGTGTTGTTATTTGTGTGCAGGTGTTGTTTACGTTGTGTTGCTTGGTTCTCCTACTGGTTCGATAACCTTGGTTTCACCACTGAGGGAAATACCTACCTTCGTGGTGCTACATCATCCCTTCCTCTTTGGGGAAATACCGACGTAGTCCTAACACACAGGAGTTTTCTAGCGCTATAGTCAGGGAGCAATCATAAGTTCATGATAAATTAAAGTTCAATTAATCATAATACTTAAGAACTCCCTCTTAGATAGACATCCCTCTAATCATCTAAGTGATCACGTGATCCATATCAACTAAACCATGTCTGATCATCACGTGAGATGGAGAAATTTTCAATGGTGAACATCACTATGTTGATCATATCTACTATATGATTCACGCTCGACCTTTCGGTCTCAGTGTTCCGAGGCCATATCTGCATATGCTAGGCTCGTCAAGTTTAACCCGAGTATTCTGCGTGTGCAAAACTGGCTTGCGCCCGTTGTATGTGAACGTAGAGCTTATCACACCCAATCATCACGTGGTGCCTCAGGACGACGAACTGTAGCAATGGTGCATACTCAGGGAGAACACTTATACCTTAAAATTTAGTGAGAGATCATCTTATAATGCTACCACCGTACTAAGCAAAATAAGATGCATAGATGATAAACATCACATGCAATCAAATAAGTGATATGATATGGCATCATCATCTTCTGCCTTTGATCTCCATCTTCAAAGCACCGTCATGATCACCATCTTCACCGGCTTGACACCTTGATCTCCATCGAAGCATCGTTGTCGTCTCGCCAACTAGTGCTACTACGACTATCACTACCGCTTAGTGATAAAGTAAAGCAATTACATGGTGTTTGCATTTCATACAATAAGGCGACAACCATATGGCTCCTGCCAGTTGCCGACAACTGTTACAAAACATGATCATCTCATACAATAATTTATATCATCACGTCTTGACCATATCACATCACAACAAGCCCTGCAAAAACAAGTTAGACGTCCTCTACTTTGTTGTTGCAAGTTTTACGTGGCTGCTACGGGCTTCTAGCACGAACCGTTCTTACCAACACATCAAAACCACAATGATGTTTCGTCAAGTGTGCTATTTTAACCTTCAACAAGGACCGGGCGTAGTCAAACTCGATTCAACTAAAGCTGGAGAAACAGACACCCAGTAGCCAACTGTGTGCGAAGCAGGTCGGTAGAACCAGTCTCATGAACGTGGTCATGTAATGTCGGTCTGGGCCGCTTCGTCCAACAATACCGCCGAATCAAAGTAAGACATTGTTGTACCGGCCTTAGAACCAGAGCAGATCGTGCCATCCGAGGCCACAGAGTCCGCGGTATTGGAGCCGCACACGGACTCGGCACCCCGCGATATCTACATCAGTGGAACTCGGGATTCATCTCCGGCTATAAATTCCGGGCCATATACGCTTGCGGACACTGAGCTAGATCGGTTATCGATCTTCGAATTTAGTGTCGCAGACGTCTTCCAGCACTCACCTTTGGGTGATGTGCTAAACTCTTTAAGGAACCTGTCATTCACGGGAGGCTCTCAGTCGAACTATGTACGGTTCAAACTAGGGGCTGGCGACGGAGAATTTTGCTTCCCGCCCGCCACCCACTTCATAGCCACTGTCGAGGACTTAACCGACATGCCTACTCCTGGCTCCGCAGACATTGACGGCCCAGACAACGATGCAGATAAGGAGCAAGGCCAAGATCCGCCAGTCATCAGGCGTAAAACGGCCACCCCTTTACACGACGTGTACATAATCGATACACTCAAAAAGCCTCGCAGCAGAGACAAGGGAGACCTAGTTAAAACTCATGAGTCACAGTCTAAGTTTCAGCGCCCCAAGCCACACCGCAACAATGGCACTGGAGAAAATAGTACTCCGGACGATGCCAAAAGCAATGAAGACCCTGTGGGAGCAAAATTCGAACAGGAGGAACAGGAAAATGGGCAAGCCAGCCCCAGCAAGCAGGCCCTGCACAGCGACGGATCAGAAGATAACAACTACCTTCCACTCTCCGAAGATGAGGAAAGCCTCGGCGACGAAGACTTCATCATACCGAAGAGCCCCTCAAACAGGAGCACTTTAAGCGCAGGCTGATAGCTACGGCAAGGAGCCTGAAAAAGAAGCAGCAGCAGCTTTAAGCTGACCAAAACCTACTCAACGACAGATGGACCGAAGTCCTGGTCACCAAAGAATACGGCCTCGGCGGCCTAGCCAAAAGCTACCCAAAGCACAGATCGCTCTACCAGTCCGATGACAAGGCGTCGGGGCCCATACAATTGTCACACAACACGGCAGGTCGCCAGCAACTCTGTCCAGATAAAAAGGCAACTCAAGCCGAACACCAGACCACCCCACCTCGCCATAAAGGCAAGAACAACGTAGGCCAGGATTACCCTGACAACCTGCAGAGGGGCTGGGACAATAGAGCAGGAAGTGCAAGACCGATCTATGGATCACAAAAACATGCTTCGACACGCGATGATGGCTACCTATTCGGACGTGTCACACCTCGCCGCGACCAGGTCGAAAATCGCAATGGGACTCCTTCGGAATTACGCCACAGTGTGGCCCAACACAGACGCGCTGCACACCCGTTTTTCTTCACTGATGAGGTAATGGATCATGAATTTCCCAAAGGATTCAAACCCGTCAATATTGAATCATACGACGGGACAACTGATCCAGCAGTATGGATAGAAGATTTCATCCTTCACATCCATATGGCCTGTGGAGACAACCTCCACACCATTAAATACCTCCCACTAAAACTAAAAGGACCACCTCGGTACTGGTTAAACAGCTTACCTAAAAATTCCATAGGTAGCTGGAAGGACTTGGAAGAGGCCTTCCTCGATAACTTCCAAGGAACACATGTCCGGCCACCGGATGCCGATGACCTAAGTCACATCGTCCAACAGCCCAGCGAATCAACCAGGGAGCTCTGGACCCGGTTCTTAGTCAAAAAGAACCAAATCATTGACTGTCCGGATGCGGAAGTCCTCACGGCTTTCAGACACAGCGTCCGGGACGAATGGATCGCATGCTACCTCGGCCAAGAAGGACCTAAATCCATGACATCTCTCACCGCTCTGATGACTCGCTTTTGCGCGGGAGAAGACAGCTTGCTCGCTCGTAGAAGCAATGGCGCCAGCAACCATGGCACCTCCGAAATCCGAGATGCCAACGGCAAGCCACAGAGAAGCAAAAACAACAGTCACATTGACAATGAAAGATCAGGCAACACAGCGGTCAATGCCGGATCCAGCAACCCAAGCTCGGTCAGTGAAAGAAGCCATCCAGGGCGAACCGAGAGGAACCATCCAACCTGGACAGGATTTTGGACCGACCCTGCCAGATTCATGGCCACCCCGACAAACCAGCCAATCACACCAACATAAACTGCTAGGTCTTTAAACAAGTCGGCAAGCTTAACGCCGAACACAGGGGAAGGAAGCCGCCAAGCGACAGGGACGACGGAAAGGTTCACCAACGAAAAACTGGGGGTTTTAAGCAGTCTCCACCCGAGGATCGACTACCCCCAGAACGGCAGTAGCAACCCGGCTTCCGCCGCCCACTCTGTACACCTACAAAGTTTGTACCACGCGTACATCGTTACGCACTCAAGATACCATGGGCACCGGCGGAAGCACAATATGGATAAGCCTGCGAGCACTCCAGTAACCTTTTTCTATGTACAACTATTTACTTTCTTTTTTCCTCTTTCGATATCCTTTAAAAAACAGGTGACGAACAGGATAAAAATCGGAAACCGGCTCTATCAGAGTCCGGATCCGTATACTCACCCAAGGGGCTATGTCCATCAAGGACTCCCCCCACCACGGACTGGCGGTGCAGACGTGCGACAGGAGGTCCAAAATAACTTTTTGCAGACCGCACTCTCTATCTTTCGAGCCTGTACTATGCCTGTTCCTCCGCCTCCAACCCCGAGCATGTCAAATAGCCGGGGGGGTGGCTTTTATATACATATATCATAAGTAATTATCGGCATATCGCTCAGTTACCAGTAAACAATATCCAAGTTAGTCATTTGTATGGTTTTCCCGACAAATATGGCTCCTACGGTTATTTCACAAAAATACCTTGGCCTAACTTGCCAGGGGCTCGGTGTGGGAACAAATGAGCTGCCACTAAAAGTCCGAACAACTCTACAGCACACTTCGGCGTCACAAGTTTGGCCTTATATGCATCAGCTCTGAATCATTGTCTTGGGTCAATAGTTTGGTTGCCCGGCTCCTGTGCTTGCTACCCTACGTTCCACTCTATCGGCTAGGGTAGTAAAGGGAGAACTACTACGATTGTGCCCTGGTCTAAACCGGACGAGCATCTCAGTAGAGAAAGCCGAAAACTGACTGTCATGATGCGGCATGAGCTGGTCAACCACTTGACGACTTATTAGAATCTTTAGCGATTCTCCATGTCACATGAGGGATCTTTTTCAGGTCAAATACGTAAGGTACGATACGCCGCATACATACCAGGGGCTATGTCATAGCTCCGCCATAAAACTCCTATGGCTAAGTGAAAGTGTTAACGCCTTATAGCCTGATTGCCTGGTTCGCCACATTATCACCTCCTTCATGGACCAAGACGTTGGATAAAGAGTGATCAAATGTTTTTCCGAACACCCCCGTACTTCCTACGAGGGGGCTGAAGCCGACGACTGGAAAACTTTCAGATTACATCAAACCGGCCGCACAGTAGGAATTCAAGCTTTCATGAAAAACATAAATAGATTAACTATAAAATTGTTTTTAGAATTTTCATACAACTCACTCGAACATTATGTCTTTTGAGCACTGACCCTCTACAAAGCGGGTGGCCTCTAGGACGTCTTCAAAATAATGATCCGGTTCTGGACGGTCCTTGCCTTTGGGTGGACCCTTCGTCGCAACATTGATGGCCTTCATCTTCCCCCAGAACGCCTTGACTCGGGCAAAGCCATTCGTGCACCCTCAATGCACGCAGGCCGCTTCACAGCATCGATACGCGGCACCGCGTCAACAAGCCTTTGCACTAAACCAAAATAGCTATTCAGAACAGGCTCTGTTGGCCACAACCGGAGTACGACGTCCTTCATGGCAGCGCCAGACATCCTATGAAGTTCGGCCCACTGGGACATCTGTTCATTAAGCAACAAAGGGCGCTTCGACGCGCCAAACTGCGACCAAAAAAGCTTCTCCGTTGCATATCCATCCCGCGCTTGGTAATATTGCGCCGCATCAGTAGAACTCTTCGGCAAATCCAAGAACTCGTCCGAAGAACTCCATACTTGGTTGAGCTGGGCATAGTTCGGGTCGCCGAACTTGGTTTGTAGTAGAAAGGGCTTTCTAGCCGCAATATCCCTCGCCTGTCGAACCTCCTCATGGGCCGCTCTGCATTCCGACTGCGCTCCTCTTGCCTCTTGTAAGGCCTTCTCTAAATCAGTCGTTAAGGCTTCATTCTTCTTCTCCAAAAATTCACAGCGGCCGGTAGCATTCTCCAGCTCAAGCATCACCTTGGATATCTTCTCGTCATCTTGGCGCCGTGCAGCTCGTTCGGCTTCTAATTCAGCCGATGCCTTTTCAGCAGCAGCATCGCTACGCCGGGTCTGCTCCTTGGCCCAGGCCAACTCCGCTCGAAGAACTTCAACGGCGGCAGCACTATCTGTAGCCAAATTTCAGTGTTACGCTTACACTACAAAAATGTATGAGGATTGCACCGAATATATACCTTGCGACTCGTCAAGACGCATATTGATTAAAGCAAGGTCATCCCCTGCCACGTCAAGCTTCCGTTGCAAATCGGCAATCTCCATAGTCCGGGAAGTGGCCAAAGGGGAAGCAGCCTGTGTTCAAGTTTTATCAGGTTAGTCCTCAAACGATCCTTTTTCAATCCTCTGTTTCGCTTCCCAATGGAAGCCAACCCGAGTATCAGGGGCTACTACCTATACACAGGCGTATCTTCACAAGTGACACATAGCTAAAAAAATTATGTTACAAACCTTGAATCCCTTCAGTAGGCTCATGAAGGCTTCATTTAATCCGCTCTTCGCAGATGAAATCTTCTCAATCATTGTACCCATCAAGGTACGATGTTCCCCCGAGACGGATGGTTTCCTCAACATGTCTCACAACATATCCGGAGTCTCTGGGTTTCCGGAAACTGCTCCAACAGCGCGATCATCCTTTGAAGGAATCTGCTCCAAAATCGCCGTCGGTTGTGAACCAGACAGTCCGGGGCCCTCGTTACCATCAGCCTCAGAATCCCGGATGGTCGGAGGTCCACCTTGGGGTACCGCCTCTTCTGTCCCCTGGTCTAAAGGGACTCTCCGCGATGACACTTCAAAGCCGTCCGCCCTGATGGGCGAGGAGGTTGGAGGAGGCGTCTCGCTCTCCATCATCTCTGGAAGAAGACTCCCCGAAGAAGAGGATCGCCCAGAAAAACTCGGTGCCGACCTGTAAAAATGCATGGATGTGTTACGATAATAGCAATGGAACAGGACGCTATCAAGGCACTCCGGATTCTCTTACGGTTCGGCCAAGGGTTTGTCCCCTTGTTGGAGCTGCTCAACGGCATTGTCTTCCAAGCCCAAGCTGGCCGACGGTGGCATCTTGCCCTTCTTGAAAGACCGCCCCTCCTCATCTTCAGAGGTGGCCCTTTTCCTCCTGTTTGGAGAAGGAACACTGGGTCCTTTCCTGCCTCCATCTTTGGGCGAGGAAAGGTCGATTTCTCCGGACTCAGCGTCCGACTCGCCTCCAGAACCAAGATCATCTTGGGTCTTCTCGCCCTCCCCTGCTGGTGTCTGGTATGGCGCCGAGGCCAGCATCCTTGTTAACACAGGAGTAGCTGAGTCTTCGGGAAGGGGAGCCGGACACCTAATCAGTTGCACCTTCTTTATCCAGCCCTGAAAAAGGATGATACTGTTGGTTTCTTGCCATTGGATATCTAACTGTAAGGTATTCGGCAAACATGTACTTACCGGGGTGTCTGGATGGTTGCAGTCTAGGCCGACATCTCTGGCGGTGTCCGGCCATTGCCTTCATTTTCCGAAGACTAATCTCCACATTCCTTCGTGTGTTGTGGCGAAGAAGTTCTGAAGAGTCCGCGGCCCTTCTGGATTGAACTCCCATAGGCGGAGAGGCCGTCGTTGGCACAACAGGGTCCAATGAACTAGCATTATATGAACGACACTGGCTATGTCGATGTCCCTCTCAATGAGGTTCCCGATGCGACTTTGCAGAGTTTGCACATCATTCATTGATCCCCAATCTAGCCCCTTATTAATCCATGATGCAAGTTGAGTTGGAGGGCCGGGTCGAAATACGGGCGCGGTCTCCCACTTGGAGCTGCGGGGCTCGGTGATATAAAACCACCCCTTTTGCCATAGATCGGAAGATTTGGCGAAGGATCCTTTCAGCCAAACGGCGCTAGCAAGCTTGCTTACTGCAGCGCCGTCGCACTCGGCCTGCTCCCCCTCTACCACCTGCGGCTTCACATCGAAGGTCTTGAGCCACAAGCCGAAGTGCGGAGGAGTTCGGAGGAGGGCTTCACATGTGACGATAAACGTCGAGATAAGAAGAATAGAGTCCGGGGCCAAATCATGGAAGTCTAGCCCGTAATAATACATGAGCCCTCGGACGAAGGGGTTAAGCGCAAATCCCAACCCGCAGAGGAAGTGGGACTCGAACACGACCCTCTCGCAGGATCTAGGGGTGGGAATGACCTACCCCTTGGCGGGAAGCCGATGATGGATTTCAGCGGTCAGGTACTGCGCTGCCCGAAGCTTTGTAATGTCTCCCTCCGTGACAGAAGAGGCTACCCACCGACCTTGACAGCTAGATCCGGACATGGTTGGGGCTGGTGGCGACGGAAGCCTGGGAGTTGGAGCTCAGGGTAGCAGGAGTTGAGGAAGAGGCAAGTGTGGAAGAAAAATACGGATTTGTGCCCCTATATAAAGGCTGCAAATATCAAACGTCTCCTCTCGGGCCTCAAAAACTTGTTTGTTTCCAAGGAATTGTACCCAAGCGACGTCTGGGTTACCCACGTTCAGGTCGACAGGAATCCCTTAAAAAAGGGAGGCACAATCTCCGTTTGGATAAAATATGCCAGTAATGCCACGTCCTGGGACATGGGGCGACGGGCCGGCTAAAACGGTTCGCAAGTAAAAGTCGGGCGTGGTGTTATATCACCAAAAAGTGGCCAGTGGGTTGAACCCATGAAATATTATATCCTCTACGATTGTGCATACAAGTCCGGATACAACCGCTATCTTGAAGTTCGGATAACAAGGAACCCGCCTTGCAATGCCAAAGACAATCCGCGCGCCGAACTCCTCGTCATTGAAGCCAAGTTCAGGGGCTACTGAGGGAGTCCTGGACTAAGGGGTCCTCGGGCGTCCGAATTGTTATCTATTGGGCAGGATTGATGGGTTGTGAAGACATGAAGACCGAAGACCATACCTGTGTCCGGATTGGACTCTCCTTGTCGTGGAAGGCAAGCTTGGCGACCGACTATGAAGATTCCTTCTTATGTAACCGACTCTATGTAAACCCTAGATCCCCTCGGTGTCTATATAAACCGGAGGGGATAGTCCGGAAAGGATACATTCATTACCATAGTCATATAGGCTATGCTTTTAGGGTTTATCCATCACGATCTCGCGGTAGATCAACTCTTGTAACACCCATATTCATCAATATCAATCAAGCAGGACGTAGGGTATTACCTCCGTAGAGAGGGCCCAAACCTGGGTAAACATTGTGTCCCCTATCTCCTGTTACCATCGATCCTAGACACACAGTTCGGGACCCCCTACCCGAGATCCGCCGGTTTTGACACCGACAGCGGCCCAACACATGGCTTCATCGACGGCCCAGTATGGTCCAACTCCAAGACCCCAAGGGCAACAC
>NC_041382.1:420206041-420251064 GCF_002162155.2 Triticum dicoccoides
CCGCCCCACCTCACGAGGTGAACGACACCAAGACCTCCTGAGGAGCAGCTTCCTGATCTTGCCTCCCGAGGAGCGGAGATCTCTATGCAAGCCTCCCGCCTCACGAGGCATGTGGTGATGTAAGCCATGATGACCAAGGCCAGGCGGGCGCCAGCGGGCGCAGTCTAGGACAATTTCATCTTTCGTGCTAATGAGGCAAGGACATACATGGGTTCCCAAGGGATCCCCCAAAGGTTTCCATTCTAGTGCAACAAGACCAAGACCACGAGCTCGGCAGGACGGATGTCATCGTCGAGCCCACCACTGTGTCATGACTAGAAGCTTTGCAGGAGAAGACCACCTTTTGTCAGGATAAGTTGTACTCTTGTCCCCTTTCAAAATTTGCCAATGTGGTATTCCTTCCTGTCTAAGTTATGAGGGAAGAGAACTGGGCCAAGTATAAGTATAGGCTAGTCTCCATCGTAGAGAGGAATGGATTCATTCTCATCCTCTATGCCCTCACGAGGTTTCTCACCCACTATACTAGTTCATCCTCAACCTCCTCGCGAGGCCAATCCACCACAAAGCATGAGTAGGGTTCTACACCGCAAGGTGGCCCGAACCTGGGTAAATCTCCATGTTCATCTCTTTCCCCACTCGCACGAACTCGATGAGGCCAAGCCATCAGGCAATGAGCTTGACGCAGTAGCTAGGTTAGATCTTCGCACACGCCCCAGAGTTCGAACCTTGTTTGGGTCCGCAGAGCCCCGATTCCGACACATTTCTCTTTCACACACACACGCACGCGCGCGCACACACACACACACACTTTTTGCACACTCACTCTTTCCATTTCTCTCTCTCTAGTTAGGTACTCTCACGTCCATAGCATATGGATGTTTTGAAAAGTCAACCCTCAGAAAATTTTGACCAGGTATATGCGGAGAAAAAGATTTACATCTGGAACGATCAATAGATTCATCAGAACATGTACTTAGTTCATAGTATCATTTATCATTGGTATATAAGTAATTTCTTTATAAACTTGGTCAAAGTTTCAAATGTTTGACTTTAAAAAAATTATAGGCACTACATCATCGAACGGAGGGAGTAGCTCTTTCTCTCTCTCTCTCTCTCTCTCTACTATCTCTCACGGGCCTCCCCTCTCACTCGATCTCTCTTTACTGAGGGATTATACTGTCACTGTGTCAGCGTATAGCTCCATATATTGTTTAGTTGACTGGTCAACCAGCCCACATGCTGCCTTGTCAGCTCGTGTTCTCTATCTTGGTGTGCTGGCCCATGTGGCAGTGGGTGAAAATAAATAAACTAGAGGCCCATCTGACACGCGGTGAAGTAAACAAAGCTGAGACCACTCGCGGTAGCATCTGTTGGAAATATCCCCTAGAGGCAATAATAAATTGGTTATTATTATATTTCCTTGTTCATGATAATCGTTTATTGTCCATGCTATAATTGTATTGATAAGAAACTCAGATACATGTGTGGATATATAGACAACACCATGTCCCTAGTAAGCCTCTAGTTGACTAGCTCGTTGATCAATAGATGGTTACGGTTTCCTGACCATGGACATTGGATGTCGTTGATAATGGGATCACGTCATTAGGAGAATGATGTGATGGACAAGACCCAATCCTAAGCCTAGCACAAAGATCGTGTAGTTCGTATGCTAAAGCTTTTCTAATGTCAAGTATCTTTTCCTTAAACCATGAGATTGTGCAACTCTCGGATACCGTAGGAATGCTTTGGGTGTACCAAACGTCACAACGTAACTGGGTGGCTATAAAGGTGCATTACAGGTATCTCCGAAAGTGTCTGTTGGGTTGGCGCGAATCGAGACTGGGATTTGTCACTCCGTGTAAACGGAGAGGTATCTCTGGGCCCACTCGGTAGGACATCATCAGAATGTGCACAATGTGACCAAGGAGTTGGTCACGGGATGATGTGTTGCGGAACGAGTAAAGAGACTTGCCGGTAACGAGATTGAACAAGGTATCAGTATACCGACGATCGAATCTCGGGCAAGTAAAATACCGCTAGACAAAGGGAATTGTATACGGGATCGATTGAGTCCTTGACATCGTGGTTCATCCGATGAGATCATCGTGGAACATGTGGGAGCCAACATGGGTATCCAGATCCCGCTGTTGGTTATTGACCGGAGAACGTCTCGGTCATGTCTGCATGGTTCCTGAACCCGTAGGGTCTACACACTTAAGGTTCGATGACGCTAGGGTTATAAAGGAAGTTTGTATGTGGTTACCGAATGTTGTTCGGAGTCCCGGATGAGATCCCGGACGTCACGAGGAGTTCCGAAATGGTCCGGAGGTAAAGATTTATATATGGGAAGTCCTGTTTTGGTCACCGGAAAAGTTTCGGGTTTTATCGGTAACGTACCGGGACCACCGGGAGGGTCCCGGGGGTCCACCAAGTGGGGCCACCGGCCCCGGAGGCTTGCATGGGCCTAGAGTGGAAAGGGACCAGCCCCAGAGTGGGCTGGTGCGCCTCCCACCCTTTCCCAAGGCGCAACTAGGAGGGGAGAGGGCAAACCCTAGGGCAGATGGGCCCTAAGGCCCACCCCAGGCGCGCCTCCCCTCTCTCCCCCTCTTGGCCGCCCCCCCAAGTCCCATCTAGGGCTGGCCGCCCCCCTTGGGGTGGGAAACCCTAAAGGGGGCGCAGCCCCCCTTTCCCCTATATATATTGGAGGTTTTGGAGCAGCCCAATACACGAGAACCTCTCCCTCTTGGTGCAGCCCTACCTCTCTCCCTACTCCTCCTCTCCCGCGGTGCTTGGCGAAGCCCTGCAGGATTGCCACGCTCCTCCATCACCACCACGCCGTTGTGCTGCTGCTGGATGGAGTCTTCCTCAACCTCTCCCTCTCTCCTTGCTGGATCAAGGCGTGGGAGACGTCACCGGGCTGTACGTGTGTTGAACGCGGAGGTGCCGTCCGTTCGGCACTAGGTTCTCCGGTGATTTGAATCACGACGAGTACGACTCCTTCAACCCCATTCTCTTGAACGCTTCCACTTAACGATCTACAAGGGTATGTAGATGCACTCTCCTTCCCTCGTTGCTAGTTTCTCCATAGATAGATCTTGGTGACACGTAGGAAAATTTTGAATTTCTGCTACGTTCCCCAATAGTGGCATCATGAGCTAGGTCTATTGCGTAGATTCTTTGCACGAGTAGAACACAAAGTAGTTGTGGGTGTTGATTTTGTTCAATATGCTTACCGTTACTAGTCCAATCTTGTTTCGACGGTATTGTGGGATGAAGCAGCCCGGACCGACCTTACACATACTCTTACGTGAGACAGGTTCCACCGATTGACATGCACTTGTTGCATAAGGTGGCTAGCGGGTGCCAGTCTCTCCCACTTTAGTCGGAACGGATTCGATGAAAAGGGTCCTTATGAAGGGTAAATAGCAATTGACATATCACGTTGTGGTTTTGCGTAGGTAAGAAACGTTCTTGCTAGAAACCCATAGCAGCCACGTAAAACATGCAAACAAGAACTAGAGGACGTCTAACTTGTTTTTGCAGGGTATGCTATGTGATGTGATATGGCCAAGAAGAATGTGATGAATATATGTGATGTATGAGATTGATCATGTTCTTGTAATAGGATTCACGACTTGCATGTCGATGAGTATGACAACCGGCAGGAGCCATAGGAGTTGTCTTTATTTATTGTATGACATGTGTGTCATTAAAGAACGCCATGTAAATTACTTTACTTTATTGCTAAACGCGTTAGCCATAGAAGTAGAAGTAGTCGTTGGCGTGACAACTTCATGAAGACACGATGATGGAGATCATGATGATGGAGATCATGGTGTCATGCCGGTGACGATGATGATCATGGAGCCCCGAAGATGGAGATCAATGGAGCTATATGATATTGGCCATATCATGTCACTACTATATAATTGCATGTGATGTTTATTATGTTTATGCATCTTGTTTGCTTAGAACGACGGTAGTAAATAAGATGATCCCTTCCAACAATTTCAAGAAGTGTTCTCCCCTAACTGTGCACCGTTGCTACAGTTCGTCGCTTCTAAGCACCACGTGATGATCGGGTGTGATGGATTCTTACGTTCACATACAACGGGTGTAAGACAGATTTACACACGCAAAAACACTTAGGGTTAACTTGACGAGCCTAGCATGTACAGACATGGCCTCGGAACACGGAGACCGAAAGGTCGAGCATGAGTCGTATAGTAGATACGATCAACATGAAGATGTTCACCGATGATGACTAGTCCGTCTCACGTGATGATCGGACACGGCCTAGTTGACTCGGATCATGTAATCACTTAGATGACCAGAGGGATGTCTATCTGAGTGGGAGTTCATAAGATGAACTTAATTATCTTGAACATAGTCAAAAGACTTTTTGCAAATTATGTCGTAGCTCGCGCTTTAGTTCTACTGTTTTAGATATGTTCCTAGAGAAAATATAGTTGAAAGTTGAAAGTAGCAATTATGCGGACAGTAGAAAGCTTATGTCCTTAATGCACTGCTCAGTGTGCCGAACCCCAAATGTCGTTTGTGGATGTTGCGAACATCGGACATACACGTTTTGATAACTACGTGATAGTTCAGTTAAACGGTTTAGAGTTGAGGCACCAAAGACGTTTTTCGAAACGTCGCGGAACATATGAGATGTTTTCGAGGGCTGAAATTGGGATTTCAGGCTCGTGCCCACGTCAAGAGGTATAAGACCTCCGATGATTTTCTTAACCTGCAAACTAAGGGAGAAAAGCTCAATTGTTGAGCTTGTGCTCAGATTGTCTGAGTGCAACAATCACTTGAATCGAGTGGGAGTTGATCTTCCAGATAGTGATGTTTCTCCAAAGTCATTACCACCAAGCTGCTAGAGCTTTGTGATGAACTATAACAAATCAGGGATAGATATGATGATCCTTGAGATATTCGTGATGTTTGACACCGCGAAAGTAGAAATCAAGAAGGAGCATCAATTGTTGATGGTTGGTGAAACCACTAGTTTCAAGAAGGGCAAGGGCAAGAAAGGGATACTTCATGGAACAACAAATCAGCTGCTGCTCTAGTGAAGAAACCCAGGGTTGAACCCAAACCCGAGACTAAGTGCTTCTGTAATAAGGGGAACAGCCACTGGAGCAGAATTACCCTAGATACTTGGTAGATGAGAAGGCTGGCAAGGTCGATAGAAGTATATTGGATATACATTGTGTTAATGTGTACTTTACTAGTACTCCTAGTAGCACCAGGGTATTAGATACCGGTTCAGTTGCTAAGTGTTAGTAACTCGAAATAAAAGCTACGAAATAAACGGAGACTAGCTAAAGGTGAGATGACGATATGTGTTGGAAGTATTTCCAAGGTTGATCAAATATCGTACGCTCCCTCTACCATCGAGATTGGTGTTTGCGTCGAGCACAGACATGATTGGATACGGTTATTCATTTAAAGAGAATAATGGTTACTCTGTTTATTTGCATAATACCTTCAATGGTCTTACACCTGAAATGAATGGTTTATTGAATCTCGATCGTAGTGATACACATGTTCATGCCAAAAGATAGTAATGATAGTACCACCTACTTGTGGCACTGCCACTTAAGTCATATCAGTATAAAACGCATGAAGAAGCTCCATGTTGATGGATCTTTGGACTCACTCATTTTTGAAAAGTTTGAGACATGCGAACCATGTCTATTAGTGTATATGCATGAAGAAACTCCATGCAAATGGACCGTTTGAACTCACTTGATTTTGAATCACTTGAGACATGCAAATCATACCACATGGGCAAGATGACTGAAAGCCTCGTTTTAGTAAGACGGAACAAGATAAGCAACTCGTTGGAAGTAACACATTTTGATGTGTGCAGTCCAATGAGTGCTGAGGCATGCAGTGAATATCGTTATGTTCTTACTTCACAGATGATTCGAGTAGATGTTGAGAATATTTTCTTGATGAAACACAAGTCTGAATTATTGAATGGTTCAAGTAATTTCAGAGTGAAGTAGAAGATCATTGTGACAAGAGGATAAAATGTCTATGATATGATCATAGAGATGAATATCTGAGTTACGAGTTTTGGCACGCAATTAAGACATTGTGGAAATTGTTTTACAATTAATACTGCCTAGAACACCATAGTGTGATGGTGTGTCCGAACATCATAGTTGCACCCTATTGGATATGGTGGGTACCATGATGTCTCTTATCGAATTACCACTATCGTTCATGGGTTAGGCATTAGAGACATCCGCACTCACTTTAATAGGGTACCACGTAATTCCGTTGAGATGACACCGGTTTAGAGAAACCTATGCTGTCATTTCTTAAAGGTTTGGGGCTGCGACGCTTATGTGAAAAAGTTTCAGGTTGATAAGCTCGAACCCAAAGCGGATAAAATGCATCTTCATAGGACACCCAAAACAGTTGGGTATACCTCCTAATTCAGATCCGAAAGCAATATGGATTGTTTCTTGAATCGGGTCCTTTCTCGAGGAAAGGTTTCTCTCGAAAAGTTTAGTGGGAGGATGGTGGAGACTTGATGTGGTTATTGAACCGTCACTTCAACCAGTGTGTATCAGCGCACAGGAAGTTGTTCATGTGGCACCTACACCAATTGAAGTAGAAGCTTATGATAGTAATCATGAAGTTTCGGATCAAGTCACTACCGTACCTCGTAGGGTGACAAGGATGCGTACTACTTCAGAGTGGTACGGTGATCCTGTCTTGAAGGTCATGTTGCTAGACAACAATGAACCTGCGAGCTATGGGGAAGCGATGGTGGGCCCAAATTCCGACAAATGGTTAAGAAACCATGAAATCCGAGATAGGATCCATGTATCAGAACAAAGCATGGACTTTGGCGGACTTGCCCAGTGATCGGCAAGCCATTTGATAAATGGATCTTTTAAGAAGAAGACGGACGTGGATGGTAATGTCACCATCTATGAAGCTCGACTTGTGGCGAAGAGTTATTTCACAAATTCAAGGAGTTGACTACGATGAGTTTTTCTCATCCGTAGCAATGCTTAAGTCCGTCGGAATCATGTTAGCATAAGCAGCATTTATGAAATCTGGCAGATGGATGTCAAAACGAGTTTCCTTACCAACTTTCGTAAGGAAAGGTTGTATGTGATACAATCAGAAAGGTTTTTTTGATCCTAAGGATGCTAAAAGGTATGCTAGCTCCAGCAATCCTTCCATGGACTGGAGTAAGCATCTCGGAATTGGAATGTGCACTTTGATAAGATGATCAAAGATTTTTGGTTTATACAAAGTTTATGAGAAACTTGTATTTCCAAAGAAGTGAGTGGGAGCACTATAGAATTTCTGATGAGTGTATGTTGTTGACATATTGTTGATCAGAAATGATGTAGAATTTCTGGAAAGCATATAGGGTTATTTGAAAAGTGTTTTTCAATGGAAAACCTGGATTAAGCTACTTGAACATTGAGCATCAAGATCTATAAGGATAGATCAAAACGCTTAATGGTACTTTTCAAATGAGCACATACCTTGACATGATCTTGAAGGTGTTCAAGATGGATCAGTCAAAGAAGGAGTTCTTGCCTGAGTTGTAAGGTATGAAGTTAAGCCTTAAAGCTCGACCACGGCAGAATAGAGAGAAAGAACGAAGGTCGTCCCCTATGCTTAAGACATAGGCTCTACAGTATGCCATGCTGAGTACCGCACCTGAAGTGTGCCTTGCCATGAGTCAGTCAAGGGGTACAAGAGTGATCCAAGAATGGATCACAGGATAGCGGTCAAAGTTATCCTTAGTAACTAGTGGACTAAGGAATTTTCTCGATTATGGGGGTGGTAAAAGAGTTCGTCGTAAAGGGTTACGTCGATGCAATCTTGACACCTATCCGGATAGCTCTGAGTAGAGATACCGGATACGTATAATGGAGCAACAATTTAGAATAGCTCCAAGTAGAACAGTTATTTGGAATAGCTCCAAATAGAGCGTGGTAGCTGCATCTAGGAGATGACATAAAGATTTGTAAAGCACACACGGATCTGAAAGGTTCAGACCCGTTGACTAAAACCTCTCTCGCAAGCAACATGATAAAACCCAGAACTCATTGAGTGTTAATCCATAGTGATGTGAACTAGATTATTGACTCTAGTAAACTCTTTGGATGTTGGTTACATGGCGATGTGACCTGTGAGTGTTAATCACATGGCGATGTGAACTAGATTATTGACTCTAGTGCAAGTGGGAGACTGTTGGAAATATGCCCTAGAGGCAATAATAAATTGGTTATTATTATATTTCCTTGTTCATGATAATCGTTTATTGACCATGCTATAATTGTATTGATAGGAAACTCAGATACATGTGTGGATATATAGACAACACCATGTCCCTAGTAATCCTCTAGTTGACTAGCTCATTGATCAATAGATGGTTACGGTTTCCTGACCATGGACATTGGATGTCGTTGATAACGGGATCACGTCATTAGGAGAATGATGTGATGGACAAGACCCAATCCTAAGCCTAGCACAAAGATCGTGTAGTTCGTATGCTAAAGCTTTTCTAATGTCAAGTATCTTTTCCTTAGACCATGAGATTGTGCAACTCCCGGATACCGTAGGAATGCTTTGGGTGTACCAAACGTCACAACGTAACTGGGTGGCTATAAAGGTGCATTACAGGTATCTCCGAAAGTGTATGTTGGGTTGGCGCGAATCGAGACTGGGATTTGTCACTCCGTGTAAACGGAGAGGTATCTCTGGGCCCACTCGGTAGGACATCATCAGAATGTGCACAATGTGACCAAGGGGTTGGTTACGGGATGATGTGTTACGGAACGAGTAAAGAGACTTGCCGGTAACGAGATTGAACAAGGTATCGGTATACCGACGATCGAATCTCGGGCAAGTAAAATACCGCTAGACAAAGGGAATTGTATACGGGATCGATTGAGTCCTTGACATCGTGGTTCATCCGATGAGATCATCGTGGAACATGTGGGAGCCAACATGGGTATCCAGATCCCGCTGTTGGTTATTGACCGGAGAACGTCTCGGTCATGTCTGCATGGTTCCCGAACCCGTAGGGTCTACACACTTAAGGTTCGATGACACTAGGGTTATAAAGGAAGTTTGTATGTGGTTACCGAATGTTGTTCGGAGTCCCGGATGAGATCCCGGACGTCACGAGGAGTTCCGGAATGGTCCGGAGGTAAAGATTTATATATGGGAAGTCCTGTTTTGGTCACCGGAAAAGTTTCGGGTTTTATCGGTAACGTACCGGGACCACCGGGAGGGTCCCGGGGGTCCACCAAGTGGGGCCACCGGCCCCGGAGGCTTGCATGGGCCTAGAGTTGAAAGGGACCAGCCCCAGAGTGGGCTGGTGCGCCTCCCACCCTTGCCCAAGGCGCAACTAGGAGGGGAGAGGGCAAACCCTAGGGCAGATGGGCCCTAAGGCCCACCCCAGGCGCGCCTCCCCTCTCTCCCCCTCTTGGCCGCCCCCCCAAGTCCCATCTAGGGCTGGCCGCACCCCTTGGGGTGGGAAACCCTAAAGGGGGCGCAGCCCCATTTCCCCTATATATATTGGAGGTTTTGGAGCAGCCCAATACACGAGAACCTCTCCCTCTTGGTGCAGCCCTACCTCTCTCCCTACTCCTCTCCCGCGGTGCTTGGCGAAGCCCTGCAGGATTGCCACGCTCCTCCATCACCACCACGCCGTTGTGCTGCTGCTGGATGGAGTCTTCCTCAACCTCTCCCTCTCTCCTTGCTGGATCAAGGCGTGGGAGACGTCACCGGGTTGTACGTGTGTTGAACGCGGAGGTGCCGTCCGTTCGGCACTAGGTTCTCCGGTGATTTGAATCACGACGAGTACGACTCCTTCAACCCCATTCTCTTGAACGCTTCCGCTTAAGGATCTACAAGGGTATGTAGATGCACTCTCCTTCCTCGTTGCTAGTTTCTCCATAGATAGATCTTGGTGACACGTAGGAAAATTTTGAATTTCTACTACGTTCCCCAACAGCATCCCGCGCGCTACTAAATTTAGGGCACACTTCTTCCGCGTGAAGGACACACTCGCGCACACTATAGCACTGCGCGGCGGCATGCACATAAGGATGCACTCATGCACACCCAGCACACGTGTACACCAGCATCACCGCCGGCTGAGATGGACGGCGAGGCAGCCAACAAGCGGAGGCGGCTCGAGCCAAAACCGCATCTGGTGAGCCTGAACTTCATCAGCAGCCTCCCCGACAATATGCTGATCACCACCATCGCCCTCCTTCCTACCAAATATGTCGTGCAGACCCCCCTGCTCTCCCAGAGGTGGCGCCCCCTCTGGTGCCGCGTCTCCCTCAACCTCACAGTCGACAGCTACCTCTGCGACGGGGATTGCAAACGCATGGCCGCAGTTTCCAAGATCCTTGCATCGCACCCTAGGCCAGCCAGATGCCTTGACATCCGCATGTTCAGTACCAACTGCAAGGCCCAAGCCAAGTTCGACAAGTGGTTCTTATCCCACACCTTAGATCAGCTCGAGGAGCTCAGGTTGAAGGTGGACAGTGTCGCTCTCTGCCGCCGTCCGCACTTCTCCTTGCGCCAACGTTGCACCGCTGCAAGTTCAACTCCTGCTATTTCCCCCAGATTCTCGAAGGAGGCTATGGAGCACCTGCTCCGCGGCTATATTGTGCTCAAGTACCTTTGTCTTCGGCAGATCCACGGGTTCATTACCCTCCACATCGCCTCGACAAATCTTTGATGGATTTATGTGTCTTGTTGGCCCCGCAACAAGACATTACTTGGGAAGAGATCAACTGTGTTGTTTCACGACATGGTCATTGAGAATGCGCTTTTCCTTAAGAATTGCTTGTATCTGATCTAGAAGGTCCAACAAGAATCAGGGTCATTGATGCGACGAAATTGACAGAGTTGGCCTACTCATCTGCCAAATGCTCCAAACTTGTTATTGGATCCATAATCATTCAGGTACAAGACTCTTCTTCTTCTCCTTCTTCTTCTTGAAAATCACAATTTTAATATTTTTTTCTTGATGTATGTTCGACTGTCATCCAGAAAATGATTCCCACAAGCTTGACCCAGTCTATGCACACAGTGAAGATCTTGGCAATAACATCTATCGGTCCCAATCTGGATCAAATTGTTAGATTCCTTACATGCTTTCTATTCACGGAGAAGCCATTCATCGAAGTGAAACTCCTTTCCTATTAAATGTGAACCACAACGGAGCTATTTTTTTGGTAATTTTCCCAAGTTACAATGACAAGTGTAGTGGTCAAAACTGCATCTACGCACTATATACTAAAAGAAATATTTTTGCTATTTATTCTCACGTGATCACCTGCATTGTTTTTTTGTTATTGTAGCCAAGGATAGTCATAGTGGGAAGTAACTTAGACTAGCATCCACAATGTGCACTTTTGCTGCCTCTGTAGCTTGCCTCGAACCTTTAGAGGTTGCCTCTATACATTGCATGGAGTTTCCTCTAGCAAAAAATCCTTGGCATCGCCTCTAAGCTAAAAGGCTGCCTCCAAGCTTTTGTTTCAATTAAAACATTCATCTGCCCCTACATGTCATCCACTTTCTTAAGTCTCCCAACTAAAGAGTGAATCATATATCAACTTGATTATTGTTTTTGTGGGACCGTTGTAGAGGCTGCACTCAAATGCCATACATTGCAACATTTTTGACTAACCTTAGAGGCAGCAATGTGGACCCCAACTTAGAGGCAATGCTGCCTCCAACCATTGTGGATGCCCTAAGAGCAGGTTAATAGTACAACCAACTGCTGGCTATAAGATGTTGCCATAGCATCTATAGTCAACACATATAGTCACTCGTACAACAAGGTTAGCTATAAGGTTGGCTATAGATTAGTACTACCTCTGTCCTGATTTACTAATTACTACTCCCTCTGTTCAGGAGGATAAGTCATCTTAGGTTGTGCACCATGATCAAGGCAGAGGGGAAAACGAGAAAACTTAATGTATTTGCTAATTAAAAGCATTGCATGTAATGAACTGACCACTGCATGTCGTGTTTGGTAGTCTCAAGCCATTGAAAGCATGCACGCCCACATCTCTTGGTATTTTGTAGTATCAAATTTGACCATAGATTTAACTAACAAAATATTAATGCATGTCACTAAAAATTATATCGTTGGATTCATATTTGAACTTAATTTCCAATGGTATAATTTCTAGTGACATGCATTGACATTTTCTTACGTAAATCTATGATCAAAATTTTACACTAAATACGAAGGGGCCTATGAACTAGTAAGATGGATACAATAGTGGGCTATAAGCCCTTTTTGTTGTTGTTGTAGCCAAGGCTAGTCATAGTGGGAAGTGGGATAAACTTTGTTCTTAGTTGAGGGAAATACTTATCTCTATTGTAATGTATCATCCTCTCCTCTTCGAGGAAATCCCAACGCAGTTCACAAGTAGCACTAAACGAGAAGCTCCTCCGAGAGAAAGGAAGTAACCCCACCGCAAGCCCTGAAGGAGCAAACAACACGACACCCCCAACACTGCCAAATCCACAAGAGCAGCAACCCCGTAAATGCATGGCAGCGAGCTTTCCCAAATGACATGAGAAGGGTCAATATGATAACGGAGAAGAACATGCCAAGGCGACACCGATGTCAGCGACACCACACGCGCCCCAGAGGCACTCCAGGTTCCTTGAATGGTCGGAACAAATGATATCCTTCAGCCACGAGGACCATCCAGAGCTCTTCTGCAACCCGGGAAGACTGCCCATGGTCATAGAGCCACTCATCGGGGGATGCAAGTTTCCAAAGTCCTCAGGATGGGGGCTTCAGAATCAACATTCTTTACAAAGCATGCTACAAAGGATGGACATACCGCTGGACGCCCTACCACATTCCACGACAGAATTTCGAGACATAGTTCCGGGGAAAAATGTCGCACCAATAGGAGAAATCACACTAGAGATCTCCTTCGGCACACCCTTCCACTAAAGATGCGAGCTCATACCCTTCGAGGACCTCCCTTCACAGGCGAGTATGACGTGGTGCTCGGGCGACCAACCTTCGCAAAGTTCATGGCAATATCGAACTACGTGTATATGCAACTGAAGATACCAAGGCCCCATGACATCATAACCATCTGCAGGTGCCCCTCACATGCGCTACTGGCGGAAAGGATACAACTCGTAGAGGACCAGGCCCTAGCGGGAGGTCAAGCAGAAACAGACAAAGCGCCCCCAGCCCAGCCATACCGCTGAGAGAACTGGGGTCAAAGACCCCTAGCAGAACCAGAGTTCATCATGGTCCCTGACCACCCAGAGTTTTGGCAGGAACTAGCAGCAAGGCGACTATGCACTTATTGGTAGAACATGTCCATCGTCAAGTCAAGACAGAGGCCGGACACAACGGAGGACGCCAAGTCATCCACCGCGCAACTATCTTAGTAACTTTACATTCCTGTATTTTCATTACAACATGAATATCAATAAGACTTCGTGTAATAATCATATTAGCTCGATCATGTCTTAAAACAGTCAATCAAAGTGATTTGACATGCAAACACTTTTGTTCTAATGCACAGATATGATCGCTAAATGGAGTACACAAAGAAGTTAATACTGCAAACTCCGAGGACATGTTTGTGGATGGTTAAGAGACCTCATTATTACGTGACTCGGGGCAGCATCGTATTTTGGACTCCCCGCGGCTCCACGTAAGGACTGCGTCCAACAACCCAGCAAATAAAAGTACACTGGCCTTTGTTGTATAAAAACAAAAAACAGATGGCCGTAGGCTTAGGCTACCTTGACGGTCGAGGCATGACAATCTTAACGAATGTAGAGAACCGGCCCAGAGCCCGCAGCTAAGAGCATGCTTGGATACGTTTTAGTCCCATGACTAAAAGTAGTGGGACTAAAACTTGCTAGTCTCACCCATGCTTGGATCCAAGTACTAAAGAGACTAAAATCTAGTTATTGAGCATTTATTATCCTCCAAACCCTCCAATCTAGAACTAAGGAGAGGAATTAAATGAGGAGAGAGAGAGCTAATACATATTTTAGTAGGTTTCCCATGACTAAAAGATTTTAGCCTCAAGACTAGTCCTAGCCTCTCTTTAGTCAGGGGTGCTTGGAACTTTAGCCTCTAAAAGAGACTATTTTTAGTCAGACTAAAAATAGTCCCTTGTATCCAAGCACCCTCTAAGTCAGTGCAAAAGCGCACAGACATGCAAGTCGGGCTCACAAGGGTCCCTTATTCCTATAGACCAGCGCTAGCACGTGATTTATTTGGTTGAACAAAGAAGTTCTCCCAGCGGATATAAAGACATCACATGACACAACAATGACAGATCAAATTAAAAAACACAACAAAAACAGTACGACAAGCAGTACATCATAGTCTTGCATGAACAACTCCACTCTATAGGACTATCAGGCTTGGGATGCCTTTTAACAATGTTTTACGGGGGCACACTCCTCCAACATATTTAGCCTCTTCCGCGCCCTCCCCTAGAAATTATTGTGGGTTAGGAGTTCCAAATGGAGGCCTCACCAAGGACCACAAATTGACATTTGGATGGTGCACCCTCAATCTAGCGCGAACCTGGCGAGCTCCTTCCAAAGCCATAGAATAGATCCAGTCCTCCAGTTGCTCAGCGGACTCCCCGGGAAGCTCTAGGATAGTCCCAATGTCAGATTTGAGATGAGGGTTGTCGCAATACAAGGAGCGTTGTCCTCATCCTCTCAGCCACTGTTGCGACCTCTTGGAGTCGGATCTCCACATCATCATTCTGGATCTTAGGAAGGGGGGCTGCAAGACAGGCCACATAAAACATGTCAAAGAAAATCCAACCTAAAATGGTGAAAAGACGCTCAAAAACAACGCCATGGCATGAACCCTTGGCAGCAGCTTCTAAGTTGGAGCAATTTTGTTGAGCCTCAGCGAGCTGTGTAGTCTCCTCCATGCTCTCCCTCTGGAGTCGGGCGTACTTCTGTTCAACATCATGAGTCGCATCGGCTTGCTGCGACAACTTCCTCTCCGCAGCCTCTAAATCGCGTTCCAGCAAGCCCAGGTGGTTTCTGTTCTTCTCAAGATCTTTACGAAGGGAATGACATGAATCATGCTCCTTCTGAAGGGTGACCTTCAGATCATGCTTGGAGGACAACGCCACCTCCAGCCGCTTCGTGGCGGCCTCCTCCGCTTGCCTACGAGCCTGAGAGGCCTCTTCTACCTCCATGCGGAGGGTTGCAGCCTCTCTAGGGGCTACACAAAGACAAACATGGCAAGGCCTTCTTTAGTTCAGACGAATCGATAACCGGGACTACACAAAGTACACTCCTACAACAAGCACTTACAGGATGCGCCATCCTTGGTGCGATGTAGATCATCAGCTTGCTGCTGGAGAGCTCCCAGCTGCCTCTCCAGCCCAGCAATCTAAGCAATGAGGTCGCGGTTCTCCTCAACAGGCCTCTGGACAAGCACAGATGGTTAGCTCATTCAACGAACATCCACTAGAAAAAAGGTATCTGGAACCAAGCATGGTTCTCAGACCTCCACCATACTTAGCCCCGGGGTTTACTACCACTACAAGAGGCAGACCAGACCTTGAAGCTGGGCTCCACAGAGAGCCCTGCCTCCTTTAGGACCGACCATAGGCGCTTCAGCGCCTCGTCGGCAGCTCCTAGTGGCGTTGCAACCTTCTGCAGGACTTTTGATGTGAAGCCCGCATGCAGGAACGAAGGGACCTCCCGTAGTGGGCTGGTCAATGGCGTGGCGGGTTGCCCAGCACTAATTAGAATGTCAGGATTCATTTACGTTGCGCTCTAATTGTTTGCAAAACCCTTTTGTTGAACTTCAAGGGATTACTTTCGTTCCAGCAGTCGCTTAAGGATGAAAGGATAGGAATAGTCATATCGGTCGGGGCTTCTGTTAGATAGCGTACGTTCGCCATTTCTTCCTTTTTTTCAAGGATTGATAATGTTCGTAACATGACGTAGTGTATCACTCGAACCAAAAGTAGGAGTGTATCACTCGGTGAAGAGTCAATAAAAGGTAAGAACCAAAAATGATACTAATATTGGTTCACTAGTTAGATTAGTAGATGCTAATTTCACTGAAAGATCTGATCTCTTCGGATTTTCTTTCATTTTCTTTAGGGTGAAAAAACTTCTCCTGTTGCTATGGAGAAGTCACTTAGGAAACTCGGATGAGGTGGAAAAGAAGTCAAAAGTGACACTTACAGGTCATACGACAATTGCTTCTTTTCCGCAACTACATACATATTTTCTTTAACAACTATCATACAAGCGCCTGCTTTGATTAGGCTTATTGTAAGTTTGTTTGAAACTCCGGAGTCTAGTCTACCAATGAATGCTATGGTGTGTCCTCCTCTCTAAGGTCTTGCTTAGATAATTGACTCCTACGACCCACACAGAGGGTTTTTCCCAACCATTCAGACCTCTCGGCTATTAAATAAACCCAAATGATAACGCATACACGTATGACACGAAGCAATTTCGCCCACACTTTTTTATGATAATTTTAATTATAAGAGGATGACAACTTTAGTTGTGAAGCATGTCTAACTTTCTGTTTGAATGACAAGTTTCAGTTTTTTTAAAACTTTTTTTTCTAGATGACAATTTTAATGTAAAAAAACGTCTACATCATGTGTGACAGTTATCGGTGTAGTAAATAAAAGATTTAAAACAGACTTCTCTCATCCCACGCCAAGGGACAGGGATCCACGGTCCGATTCTACTCCACGCGCCACGTAGTCTCGTGTTCAGACTACCACTGGTCCTGGCGAATTCCCCATCCGAACCCCGACTCCGGCCGCCATGAACTGCGTCCCCACCTTCTCCCGCCGCCACCGCCGCTGGATCGTCTGTGCGGGCGCTGCTGCTGGTGCTTACTTGATCTACCACCACCCAGCCGTCGCCGCCCGCTGCCGCCGCATCTCCCGCCTGGCCTCGGCTCTCTCGTCCCTCGCCGATGCCGTCGCCGCCGTCGCCTCCGACCTCGCGGCCTTTCTCCAATCTGGCTCGGACTCACTGCCTACCACTCTCACTCAACTATCCAAGCTCGCCTCCTCCCACGAGGCAACCGCCTCCGCCTCCGCGCTGTCCGGGGCCCTCACCGCCGGCGTGCTCCGCGGCTACGCCTCCGCCACCAATCCAGCTTCCGGAGGCGAGGTAGCGTTTTCGGATCGTCTTGTTGAGAAGCTGTTCTCCCCAGCCGGCGAGCGGCTCGTCTCAGCCGTGGCGGGCACCTTCGGGCGCGACATCGTCCTCGCCTGTTATTCTGTCCCAGCCGATCCTTCAGGATCGGCGGGATCATCGAGGGCGAGCTGGGTAGACGTGGTCACCAGTGGGAGTTGCCGTAGGGCGATCCGCAGCTGGGTGGAGGTCTTCACGGCCACCGCCGTGGGCGTCTTCATTGACAAGACCATCCACATCAACACCTACGATCAGATCTGCGCCGCTGCCACAAACCCGGCCTACGACTCCAAGCTGCAAAAGCTTCTGGTGGCACTCTGCAGTGCTTCCGTCGAGACGTTGGTGAAGACCTCCCACGGCGTACTCTCCAATGGCAATGGAAATGCTCACAGTGGCAATGGTGAGGTTGGGGAAGGATGGACAGAAACGGTCTCGAGTGCGCTTGCTGTTCCAAGCAACCGGAAGCTTGTTCTGGATCTGACGGGCAGGGCGACATTAGAGGCTGTGCGGTCTTTCCTTGAGTTCGTGCTGTGGAGGCTGCATGAGGCTGCAAGGGCTGGCGGTGATGCCACAGCGAGGGCTGGATTGTGTGCCTTGAGGTATATGAGCGAAAGGTCCATGGTTGTCGCTGCCATCTGCATAGTATTGTGCTTGCATGTGTTGAACCGCACATGGCTCTTGGCACCGGCTTGAGCTTGAGCTTTAGTACTTGGGTAGAGAATATACTGAAACTGAAGTTCAGAAAGGGGAAGGGCAACAGAAACAATAAGTTTGGTCACTTGTAAATATATTTGTTGTGTAACAATACCCTGCATACAGTTTATAGTAATTTCTGGCAATGTAACTTTGCCTGCTTATTTCTAATTCTGTTGGTCAGTTATATTTCCTCTGTGTAAATATGTGATTGTGGTGAGATGGTGATTCTATTGTGTTACAATACAGTAGCAAATTTTATAATCTGCTCGGATCAGCAAGGGCTACCAATTGTTTCAGCTTACTTAATACAGTAGTGCAATTTTAAAATCTGCTCGGATCAGCAAGTTAAGTTTTCAACGGAAGTTTAGAAGATTTTGATCGTCTAGGTAATCTCACCTGTAGATCTGTTTTATCCAATTGCTTGCTCAACTTGCTTATCCGTTTTCTGTTTTGGATAGGCGCTCTTGCATTGTACTCCCTCTGTCCCATAATATAAGAGCGTTTTTGATGTCAAAAACGCTCTTATATTTAGGGACAGAGGGAGTAGTTGTTATGGTTGTGGGTGGGGTGGAGTTCTCGCTACGCTCGTTGTTTGCAACGTTTTGTAGTCGTCTTGTATTTGTAATTCTCTCTTCTTCTATAAAGCTATGGTATACAATTTGCGTACTCTCGGAAAAAAAAACTTGCTTATCCGTATTGACATCCAATGTTCTCTTTTGTGTGTGCCAACAGATTGATCGAGTAAATATCGGTATAGATTTTGCGTTTCTTCATTTACTCTGTATGTACTGAAGAATCACTGATGAACAATCAGACAAAGGTGTTAATGCTTCATGGCCTGCCTCTAGTTCGCCTTTTGAGGAATTCTTCTGTTTCATCACGTATTTAAACTTATAAGGATGCGAGCCGACCCTCCTCCACGGAGCTTCTCCCGTGCGCATCGATCGTGGCCGTTGGATGGTGTTTGACTTTTGCTACTGGTTGTTGGATCGGTTGACTGCATGGTAAATTTTGTTACTTTTTTTCTGTTTTTTCTGGTTGGATGACTTGTGGACCTTCTGTCTGTGTGATTCGGTTGATTCATTGTGGGTATTTCCAAATCTTGGTGTAAGTCAACCAGTACGGTGCGTGCGCGTGCCCGTGTATGAGTCGTCTGACTCGCACTGTGGCTGACGAAGCGAGTGCCACGCGCGGGAACCAGAGGACGTGCGAGAAGGGAGTGCCGCGGGAACAACGGGACGTGGGAGAGAGCGCCGCGCGCGTGAGGTCTTTCATCGTCCAATCCCCTCCTCCCGCCATGCAAACACTATCCCCTTCCCAGCAAACCCCGCAGCCGCCCTCCTTCTCCACCCCCTCCTCCCGCATCTGCTCCTTCCCCATGGCAACCCACGTCGGCCGAGCCCCAATGGCGAGGCGGCGGCTGGTCCGGGGCGGCTGAGCCCCAACGGCGCGGCAATGGCTGTTCCACGAGGCGAGGGCGCGGGCGTTGGGCGCTGGTCGCGTGGACAAGGAGGGAGGAGTCAACTTGAGGGAGGAGAGGAGAGACATGAGGGTTGGCAGCGATTGCAGGGAGAGGAAGAGGAGTCTGGAGGCAACGGACGATTTTTTGAGGGTGGTCGGCGACCTACAGGCAAACGGCAAGGACGGCGGCGCTTGATTTGGTGCGGCGCCATGAATCGGCCCCTGTTGATCAACGAGGTCGCTGGACTGCCTACATCCGTCCTCCATCGTGCAGTGCCTCCTGCGAGTGCCGCCTCGCTCCACCAACTTCGAGCGCCGTGGATCCATCGGGGATGGAGGGAAGCAAGTGGAGAAAGATGAAGGCTGCACAATACCGAGGCAGGCTCGACTCCTTTTTTCCCCTCTCTCAGTTTCTAAATTGTTAGATGGATTCTTATTGATCTCAGATGTTAGTTAGTGATTTTATTCTCTCCTTTCCATCGCATGGTATGATTCCTTTTTCTGAGATGAATTAGTAACTTCGTGTGGAGGTGGCAGCACAACCTGCAGGTTTGCCCACCACATGTTTGTTGTATTGCCTACCTCAAAGAGATTTAACTGCTTACAAAATTATTTTCTACTTGGTTGTTTTGCAGGTGATGATGTATGAGTTGGAATGGTTGGGTTTTGAGTGGTAGCTGATCCCTATGCCGGCGGTGGTAGCGGCCATCATTGATATACAACAATTCAGCAATTGTCTCGGGTGTGCTCCTGTTCTTACCACCACCCCTAGATGCTTAATTTTCGGAAAACTAATGATTTGGTTCTCGAATGTACATATGTAATCTAGGTTCTTCTTGACCTCTATGGCTGGCCTAAAATTGGTAATTCGGCATTGGCACACTTTACTCAAATCTATACTGCAAGCCCCAGGTGAATACCTTGTCTATTTGGTTTTTTTCATCATGAATGCTAATAACTTGTATTGTTCATGTTTTTGAATAATAATTGCATTAGTTGTCCTTTGTTTGTAACTTAGTTGAGTGTTTTGGTTGTAGATCGATTCAATTCTGGACAGAAACTTCTTTGTGAAAATGTGAAAGCTTGATTCATTCCTCTATGGGCTTCTCATGCCTCTATGGGCTGAAGCTGAAGGCTGTGCTGCTCTGTGTGTGGGTGGGTAGTCAGAGGAGGTTGCTGGTGGAAAGCCTCCTTCTGATGCTGACGCCTGAAGCAACCCTGTGAGGAGTGGTAGGTTGTTTGACTGTTGGCCATTTACTGCTCTAACCACCATCTGATTGCTGGCAACATTAGTTCTTGGTCTAGCCATCCTAGTTCTGTAGTTGGGAACAGCATTCTGATGTTTGAACTTGTCCATCACAAGTGTTTTGAGTGGAATGGTTATGTCCAATGGCAGCAGGATCTCCTCCAGTTCATGCCGCTCAAGATCTTCCTGGTCTCCAACTTGATAGACAACACTGCACCAATCTTTCACTGTCATACTTGACAACTTTCCCTACATAGTACGTGTTTGCAAACAGCTTTCTCACTTTCCGCTCTTCTAGCCATTTCCCAAAGCGATGGTCAACTCGAGATCACGAAGCATCTCTTACTGCAAGTTGTGAACCAGATGTGAATTCAGGAGGCAAGTCTGGGACACGATTGGTAATGATGGCAGGCTCTCTGGGTACTTTAACAATAGGTTCAGTGTATGGCTCTTGCATGCCCTTACTCCCCTCCATGACCTGATATTGCACCAATTTCTAGGATTTAACCAAAACAAACTAGAGCAGAAATAAAGTAGTTTCATCTATAAGATGAGTCATCATAAGCAAGAAAAGTCAAAAATAAGTCGCCATAAACCAAATACTTTCACAGCTACAATGCAGTATTTTGACGATCCAGGCATGTTGAAACATAAGAGATACCAACCAACACTTGGGATTTAGGAAGCATGGCACATCGCACCAGTGTTACAGGTATCATGTCATAATAGGCATCAGGTCTCAACACAGCAGTCTGGCACTTAGGTGAAGTACATATGTATTAAGGATATTATTTTTTCAATAACATGTGATGTGTTCTGATACATGGTGCGAAGTGTACAATATACTACTGTATCAAGAGATAAAAATCCCATTCCCCACTGGCCACTATCTACAAACAACATAGTAATGCAGCTACAGCATGCCTATTGTGTACAATGTCCAATGTATACAAACAACATGGCAATGCACGCTATCTCCACACATATCAACTGGACAGTAAAATGCCCACTGTACACATGCTTCAACTGAAAAACTGATTTTTTTAGAACAGCAGCCAATAGCATCAGCAGAACCACCCATCCATGGCACAACAGAACAGTAGCACAAGCAGCAGCACAACACCAGTAGCTCAAGCGGGAGCAGCTAGCACACGCACGAGAGTGGAAGAGGAGCTCATCGAGGCGGCTTCCGGTGATGAGGCAGATCCAGGTCGGCGGCCGGCCGGCTTTTGAGAGGAGGGAGAGGCGGGTCGTTGTCGAGGAGCGCGACATCCAGAGGAAGAGAGAGCGCTTCGGCATCCCGCCTGGATGATCGTGCTTACCACCAAATTTTCAATGGCCTTCATTAGTCAATTTCTTCACAGAATGGCGTACTATACGTTTTCTTGTGTTTAATCAGCATGCTCGCATAAGTGGACTCACTATAAACACGTACGTGGGCATGGCGTATGGGGTGGCGGCCAGGACTTTGGCCATCAGCGCGAACTCGATGTTTTGTGGTCTGATTTCAGCTTGATTTTGTTTTGTTTCACTTGCTATCTGCAGCCTCTTAGACTCTAGGTAGAAAGTGTTTAAAAGAGTTGACTTGTTAGTTTCCTAAAAATTTCTTCCATGAAAGAATATGATTACGATCTTTAGGGTTGTTTTGTTGTTCCAAAGGCACATGGGAGTCTGCGGGAAAAAAGCTGACGATGTTTTCTCTTGGATATTAAGAAAAGGGAGACACTCGGCGATCTGGCTCTGCGGCAGGTATGCCTTTTGTGCCCCTCTATTTACTTACTTACTATCAGCATGGTTTAGTTTAGAGAGAACTACAGTACTTTGAGGCTACTGTATGTGGTGTGTTCCCTATTGTGCATGGAAGTTATTTTTCTGGGCATTATTCTACAAGGACTGTGTGTAACTACTTAGAAGCATGAAATAGCTATGTAGTCATCTGCCCAGCCAAGTACAAGGTAAAGTTCCTTCCTATAATAGTAGCCTTACATATTAAGGTAATGGCTTTCATTCTTCGGGATATAGGTGTTTCATGGTATGGTAGAAAGTATTGATTGTGAAGGATGGTTGCAACATCTGAGCAAATAGTTGGTTTGAACATTTTGTAGTTGTGATTTGCACTAGGAGTTGCTGGCCTTTTTCGTATCAGCTTCATCGTTGCCATACTTTTTTGGTAGATATTTAAACATAGCTCAGTACGTATCACACTCGCAAAGGGAGAGACAAAGCGTAGTTAGAGTCGCACAAGCTACTTGCTTCTTTCCTGAACAATTAGATTATGATATTAATGCAATGCCGATTCCTACATTCAGGTTTATTAGTTGGTTTTTTATATTGGCTTTAGGACGGCCAGTGTATTTTGGTTAATATATAATGTGCTGCCATTTGTTAACTTAAATATATTTTCATGCATTTTCTTTGTACATTCTTTCCATTCAGGTTGTTTAATATATATGTACTGCCATTTATTAACTTAAATATATTTTGATGCATGCCCTTTGTATATTCTTTCTGTTTAGGTTGGCAATCCAGTCACTTACTCTGTCAATTATATTTCCTTTTTCTGTTTTCTATCTCTCTTTACATACATGCCATTGCCCACCAAGTATCATACTACCTCCAATTTGGGACAGATGAAGTACCTTTTAGTTTTGTATGCCACTGAGTATTATTTGGTTACTACAAACCCAAGATTGTATGCAAATTCAAGAAAATGTAATTTACTGTACAGATCAATGGTTTATGCTTCCCAACACGGTAATGGAACCTGCAGTATGCAAATTCCAGAAAATGTAGTTTCAGGCACAATATAGTTTCCTGTGTGCACGACTGCATGCTGTCTCCAAACCTTTAGTACAGGTTACAGTATGATAGGGAAACGCATCAGCAACCCAATCTACATAAGTGATGAAGAAGGTCATAGCAACTTACTCCCCCCGTAAAGAAATAATAAGAGTGTTTAGATCACTAAAGTAGTGATCCAAACACTCTTATATCTCTTTACAGAGGGAGTACTTGTTTACTTTACAGTCTTTTTACACCTTTGATTAATGCTGACTATTTGAGCACTGACTAATTACTTTGAAGCCCACCACTGCACCAAGAAGCTGAAAGATTCAGCTTAAAACAAAACAACATGGCAACATCACAAGAACCTCAACTAAGGTACCAACTTTGCTAATGTCAAAAGAGTTCTACATTTGATTTTGCCGTGTCAAAAGTTGAGTGGTTATTTCTTGAAAAAAAAAACTTGAGTAGTATCTTTGCCAGTCTATTTTGTGGGTCCAACAGAGTAGCATGGAGGAACTTTGCCTCCATTGTTTTTATTTATTAAATTGGGCGGAAAATACGAATGTACATCTTATTGTGAGCAACAAGCCTCATTTCTTTTTTCTTATTAAAAGAGAGTAAAATTGTTAAAATGTGCTTGCCCACAACTAAACCAAATAATATATGGATTTTTTTTCATTGCACACATGGATTTAGAAGGCCTCTGCGCCATTTGGCGCAATGGGTTACCAAATTTCTGTGTGCAGTGGGCCGGGCCTCTGCGCCATTTGGCGCAACAGATTACCGCAGTGGGCTGGGATTCGGGGTCATCCTTCTCACCACCAGTCGAACATACTACCAAATTTCTGTGTGCAGTGGGCTTGGAGCCGGGGTCATCCTTCTCACCACCAGTCGAACATACTACTTCATCCACCATGTCGAGCGATATAAAACTGTTATCTGTTTCATAGAGCAACAACACGAGATTGTGCCCCCTCTTGATCCTGGTGCATATTGCTGCCCTCCTCCCCCCTTTTGATTCGAGTTTCTTTACATTGTGTGAAGTTGTGTACTTCCAACTTTACAAAGCTATACCAAATTCGCAACTGTACTTGGCTATACCTGTAAGTGATGCATTTCTCTGCAGGTTACTGACACTTTCTGAAAAAGTATGGATATTGAATGGAAGACGGGAGAATGATTGATGAAAACAGACAACACTAGAAGTGAATGCATTATTAGTCAATGGAAACATGATTGTTTTATACACTTTCTTTTACTGAGGATGAACTTTGTGTTGCATGCTATGAACAAATGTAGTGTTTGACTAATTTTGAATTCTATGTTGATGCAACAAGTTCATTCTTTCTGCTTATAGTCTATTGTTTTGTGGAATCATAATGTGGGTGATCCATTTCTCTTAAATGTATTCAATAATGCTTCGCTTATGGGCCATATTTATATTTGTTACTTGTGGACATGTGCTTAATGATCACTATACCAATATGTTTTTCTTTGTATACATAAGGATCTAAATTCTTAGCATGCACGTTCACATCATGATATATATATATATATATATAGAGAGAGAGAGATCAAATGTTTCCTACAAGCAGTGGTAGTTACCATCACTTGCCTTTTTGTATGTTGTATGTAGTATCTGTCGAAATTGAGAGTATGTACGTGTAGTATGTAGTATATAACAATGATTAGGTAGTATATATACTATTTTTAGGGAGTATGTACCATGTTTTGAGTATGCTCTTTTTTACGTATAAATATGTATGTATTTCACAAATATAACAAAAACTATCGGTTCATATGCAATTTTTTCATGGAACTTGCTTTGAAATATCTTAGATATAGTATATGAATATACTTAAAATAATAAAATAATATATATAGTACCACATAGTAGTATATGAGACATATGGGGTAACTACCATTGGGTGGCAGGATGGATTTTCCTTATATATATATATATACACATACACACAACAACAATAACAACAACAACAACACACCATTTTTTGGCTAAAGGATATTTGATTTATTATCATACGTGCTTGGCCAAAGCTAAACTAATTAAAACATATATTTTCTTTTAAATGAGACTTGATACTATTGAATATGCATCTCATTGTAGTCAACAATCTACTATATTTCCTATTAGAGTGAATTAAACCATGTTTTTCTTTTCATCGCGAGCATGGGTTCAGTGTGTCTCTGTGCCGTTTGGCGCAATGGATCCACTAGTTCATATAATTAGTACAAATGCCCGTGCGTTGCAACGGGCATTGAATCTTGCAAAACCTCCATGTGTCATCAGGTACAATGTTTTTAAGTTGGACTCACTGTAATTCATTAACCAGTCTTCACTGGTTCCAAGCCTACCAGTGTGATAACACATGCGAGTTGGACATGAAACCATGTTTACAAAGCTTATTCGCACATCCTTCCATAGCTAAAACATGGGCAACTTTGTTCGCCGAACGTCGCACCCAGCAAACCTTGGACTCCGAGAAGTCCTAAAGTTCTTTGTCATTACGCACCATTTCTTATATTTAGTTCTAATAAACGTGATTATTGTTTCTCGACTGAATTTTGGTCGTCAAGAAGCTATCTCGACATTCTTCGCCTGATTGAAAAATAATTCCTGGAATAGTCTCCAATTTTTTTTATTTTTCTCTTTTTGGAAAACATGACTTTAAATAAAAATAAATTATTTATTAAAAATAGTAGCATTTTTTGAACATTTCCAAATGCATTTTTTAAATGTAACAACATTTGGGAATTTTGACCAGTTTTTAAAAAGTGTGAATATATATAATTGTGTACTTATTATAAAACGAATTTTATATGTTCAGTATTTTTAGATATATAAGTTTGTTGTTCGGCTGGGCATCGTTATTCTTGCATTTTTCATTATTTGGGCTTGGACCAAACAAAGCACTTACATAGAAAGAAGGGACCTCATATATGGTGCTGTGCGCGCCAACGGTAGCGGAAGCATGCACCCGCAGCCCCCCCACTACCTCCATGCCCTGTTTGGTCGGCCCATGCTCCGGGACGGACACTCCCTCTTTTTTGTTTTTACTTTCTGTTTTTGTTTTATTTTATGTTATAATAATTTGCGATTATAAAAAGGTTCTAAAATTTCAAAACTTATTGTTCGTTTTCAATTGCCAAAAACGGTTCTTGAATTCAAAAAATGTCAAGGATTTCAAAAAATATAAACATTTTTAATTTTCATGAACATTTTTTATTTTTATGAAAATAATTATGAGCATTCTTTAATAATGATGACATTTTCTAAACTTGAATAAAAAAAATTAAATTCGGTAAAACAACTTGAACAATTTCTAAACTTGAAAAATTCTAAATTTTAAATTTGGTAAAAAAATTAAAATAATGATGAACAATTTCTAAACTTGAACATTTTTTGAAAACGATGAACAAAATTTAAATTTAATGAACATTTTTCTAGGTCGGTGAACAAATTTTGATGAACATTTTTTAAATCCGATGAAAAATTTGAATTTGATGAACCTTTTTTTACATCGATGAACTTTTTTTGAATTCGATGAACAAAAAAGTATTTATGAATTTGAAAAAAAATCACAAAAAGTGAAAAAGTAAAGATGAAAAAGGTGGAAAAAACAGGAAAATAGAAAAGAAAAGGAAAGAAAAAACGAAAGGAAAAACGAAAAAATGGGCCAGCCCATGTGAACGCCCAGCACGCGAGGAATGGTGCGCACGGTACGCTGCTACGCGCCGTATAGGATTCCCCCATAGAGAACAGTTTGGTATTAAAAAAAGGTGTATCTATATTACAATCGACTGAAATTGAATTGGCCTTCAAATCAAATATGCCAACCAGTAAAAATCTGACACCAACTGAAAAAAAACTTGACTGAAAATAACGGGGCATTCAACCAATATTTTCAGGCACTACAAACATGGCTCGTGTATGTATGAGCTATGGGCTCTATGATCCATGAGCAAGCAATGAAAGGGCCCAAAAAGCAACACTGCTAGGTCAGTACTCTCACTACCTTCTCCAGGTTATTGACAGTTTTGTTTTCTTCACAACACTTTTGGAAGAAAACCTGAAATTCTCATGGCATTCTAAAGGATGTGAAGTTGATACTTGTGGAAGAAACTCCTGAACATAAACATACTATAAATTCATCATTAGGCTGCCGCAAAAACATCATCAACCTGCTGTACAATGATCAACTCAAGATGAACTAATCACATACTAAACATTTCATTGCCATGAAGCTTTAAACACAGTGGCTTCAGTTGAAATTTACAGTAAACTAACTATGAATAAACAGTAACTTTTAAAGTGTAGCACATATTCAGCTTTGATGAATTTTACAGTGTTCATTTTACTAAAATTCCAGTCAGTAACAACCAGATCACAACAAAGATACTGAAACTTCAGTAAAAAAAAGGAGAAACAACCAGTAAACTACAGTCATACCAAGAAGACAAACTGCAGGTCAGTACTCTCACAATCTCCTTCAAATAGTTCTTCCAGTAAAAAATGTAGCACTGTAAATTCACGTAACTGTATAGTGTAAAATCTATCACTGTGAAATATAAAAATCACAACCTTTAGGCTACTACTATAAATTACAGAAGTTATAGGATTGTAAATCTTCGAACTGTAAATTCAAACAATCAAAAAAAAAATAGTGCGGTAAATTATAGAAGCTATAGGACAGTAAATCCATCATCAATTAACTACTCCCTCCGTCCCATAATATAGGAAGTTTTTGCAAGCTAATATAGCTTGCAAAAACGTCCTATAGTATGGGACAGAGGGAGTATAATTTACTACGAAAACAAAGAAAAAATTAGACTTCTATGAATACTACAGTACTGTAAAATCCATCATAGCAATTCAAAAAATTCTAGTAAAAATAACTACTAAAATTTACAGAAGCTATAGGACCATAATTCCATCATCAATGTATTATAAATTAAACACCAGGAAACTGTAGTATACATTCAGACAAATTCATGTGATCAAGCACTCTATATGAACTCACTGTACGAACAACAATGACACACTATATGGAGCTACTACAATAAATAACAAAATCTATAGGACAGTGTATAAATCCACCATCACCATACTGTAAATTCAACATAAGAGTACTGTAAATATGCGGCCAGATTAGTTTGTGTGATCAAGCATTCTATATCAGCTCACTGTACAAACAACAGCAACTTTGTGGAGCAACTGTAAATTACAAAATCTATAAGACAGTAAATCCAACATCAGGACCTTGTAAATTCAAAATCAAGGTGTTGTATATGTATTCAAACTAATTCCAGTAAGTATATATGCATTGAAACAACATCAGCATTCTTGTAAACTAAAAACAACATTGCTGGTTACCTATTACATATTGTAGAAACAAAATTATATGATGATACTGATATCTACCAGACAATTTTGGGCTATTGTGTAATAGCATGTTCAGTTTAGCCGCTTCAGATCACAGGGGTCAGGGAAACAAACTGACTCTCTTTTTGGCTACTGTGCAGTAGCATGGTTCAGTTCAACCGCTTGACCAAAACAACTCCAAATCAGTATTGCTCGAGCAGTTTGAACGATGTACCTTGGCTACACGAGTGGATGTAATTCCAATGAAGTCGGCACTACGGAGAAATTCCGGCCAGGTTGGCAGAACAGTGAGATTTCCACGGCTCCGGCAGAACGGCAAGACACCAATGTCGAGCACGGACGAAATGACGCAATTGGGCTGGGGCTTCGGTCAAGGGAGTACTTGAGTATTTATATGTGCGTACAGCCTCTGGAACGGCTAAAACAGTCCCTGCAGGACACCCCGTGGACGCAGGAAGGATTGGATCAAGACAAAAACATCGCAATCCATTATGTAGAAGGCAAAAGCATAGAGATAAAAACTACCAATACATATGTTTCGAAAGTGAGTCACTGATAAGATGAGAAAGCTAGGATGTTTGTAGTACAATATACATGCCTTTCATTGCTACACCTGCCATTTATCTAGAATGAGAAAGTAAGTCATATCAGTAAATGTGGTCTGCCACATAGCATAAAGGAACTCAGTTGACTAAGTTATATGTGCATGTTAAAAAATTCTAGGCTGCAAAACCAAAGAAAACAAGAAAGAGCAAGACACAGAAAATAACCCATTTATATTATTATTGAGTAAAATTATAATAACTGGATAAAAGAACACACAAGAGTAATTTAAATTATGAATTGGACAGAAACTTTTGGATGGTTGCCTAGCAAATGAAAATAGCAACTTATCATATATTGGGTCTTCAACAGAATTAATTACATAGTCAGAGTGTTCCTGAGATTGATGGTTTTTGAACTCTGTTCCTTGAAACATGGCACCAGCTTACTCACTGATGGAAATCCTTTTTTTTACTTTCACTTTGCAATTTAATATATGCAGCAGGACACTGTGGTACTACAATTTTCATTAAAGTGGCTACAAAAGGCCCCTAGTGAACATATTAACATCATGGGCAATGTTTCTGAATGCCTGAAACGTTACAGTGTGCCAAACAATTCTGCTCAATCGTCAAACAAAATATTCATTCGCCTCAAAACATTAGATACTAATCAGTGTCATCTATTGTGCAGCAATGTCTACACCAACTGGGAATTTCGTACGTCCTTCTCATCCGGATGTGGTACTGTTTTTATCCATCTTATTTATTATTAATCTAGAATAATAGCAGTATTGTTAAACATGATTGGTCTTGCTGACAGATTGGGAATGTGTTTGCTCAACAATACTATAGAGTTTTGGGTTCATCACCAGTGCATGTCCATAAGTTCTATTATGATGAAAGTATCCTTGGTCCACCAGATTCTAATGGTCCATTGACATCTATAAGACTATAACCACTACATACGTAAGTTCTCTGCAGTACAGCAGTAGTATTTTGTGATCTTAATATATGTAATAAGGTGTATAGATTAAACGTGATTAGGTGGAAACTATAATTCAGGGCATACCTGTTCACTTATTTTATACCAGAGCTTGTTTTCATCCATGCTGTTGATGGACTTCACTTCTACGATTTGCCACTTACAATTAGAAGACAGAATAGCTTGAGGACAAACAGCTAGCTTAACTGTTGCGAGACGTGGTGCAGCAGTGCAAGGTTGGCTTGATGGCGAACAAACCTCCTCTTCTTCTGCTTCATGGCATGATTCCAATCCACCATAGTGCCACTGCAGACATATAAGAAAACCAAAAGAAGATTATCAGATTCTATAACGTCGAGACGGGCGGCTAGCATGCTCGTTCCCTGCGATGTTCATCCTACCCACCAGCGGCCTCCTCACCCTCCTCCTTAGATCTGCAAATCACGTTGTGTGCTGGACGGCTCTGCTCCGTTTGGAGATGGAGACGGACAACTGAATTCGAATTAAATCAGTGGGGAAAACATGTACTCCCTCCGTCCGAAAATACTTGTCGAGATATTCTAGACAAGTATTTTCGGACGGAGGGAGTATGTGTCAATGTGTGTACCTGTGCATGATTATCACGATCGGTTCATACGAAGGGTGTCCTCACCGACCTTGCAGAGGAAGGCTTGGGTGGAGGAGCCGGCTTCCTTGGACAGCACATGCTTGGTCATGGGGCAGCGCCCAGCCGGACCATCTCGGGAAGATGCAGGGAGATGGGAGCGGCAACACGGCGGGGCCCGGATCTTGAGCCGATGGAGGGCCTGGGCGGGGGAGGTGTCGTCGGGCCGGCACCTAGCCGGGCCATCTCAGGATAACCAGAGAGAAGGGAAGAAGCAGGGAGGCGGAGATGGTTTCCTGATCGGCTGTTCGGCGCGGGCGTCGTGGAGCTAATCCTCTTCACGGAGAGATGAATTGGACACATCTTGAGCTGAGATGCCAGGATGCACATCCGTCCTTGGTTATCGCCGGCGTCGTCTAGAGGTCGGGCGCCCCGCCCACGGGCCTTGGTAGCGGGAGGAGAGAGCACATCCCGTCGGTCTGTTCGCCATACTCCGTCCATCCCCTCCTGATTCCTAGATCTGTCCCGCGCCTGGGGTGAGGTGGCCGGTGCTGGCGGCGGCGGCGGCGACGACGGACATGCGAGGGAGGAAGGATTTGTGCGGGCCTGTTTCAAGAGGAGGGTAGGATGCGTCGGCATAAAAGACGGCGGGGGAAGGAGGAGTTGTGGTTGGACTTTGAAGACGGGCGTCGTACGGACGGCAATAGAAAACGTTTTTTCTATTATATATATCTTTATCTTTATCTTTACCTCTTTATCTTTATCTTTACCTCTTTATCTTTACCTCTTTATCTTTATCTTTATCTTTACCTCTTTATCTTTACCTCTTTACCTATTAATAAAGCACCTATTGTCAGGACCCCGACTCAATGCCACATCGATCTAGCATGTAACACCTCATATCACTTTGCGGCCTCACGCACGGTATTCCCACGGGTGTCGCCTTACCTTTGCCCGGGACCGTTTGCGCCTTTTGGCACACGTATATGACAGTGTCGCTAGCATCCATATGATAAGGAGCCCGGGCTGACATGGCTAGTCGTAAACCCAAAGTGGCACAAACTTACAGGGACAGGCATCCATGACCCAGCATTGAACGTGTCGGTCATCAGCGAGTGAATCCAGGCTGTAGCACTGGGCTAGCAGGACTCCGGTGAACCAGGCTGTAGCGGGCTAGCAGGACTCCGGTATTCATCGCGTGACATTTCCCCGAAGGGACAGACACAGGAACGAAGAAGGACACATGCCGGCCAGCCTAAGTGTTCCGGAGCAGTAGCAAGCTACCATGGCTCGGTGGAAACACTAGGAGACATTTCCCGGTAAGAGAGGCTACTAAAGATAAACAACTAGATAGTCAGATCCCACACATACCAAGCATTTCAATAACATACACACAATATGCTCGATATGTGCAAACACAACATGGCATCACAACATGACTCTACGACTCAAGTAGTTTATTCAATAGGCTCCGAGGAGCGAGACATTACAAACATGGGTCTCATGACCCAACAATCAGAGCATACAAGTCAAAGCACAAGCGGAAGCTATCATGTCTGAGTACAGACATCTATAAATGAAAAGGCTGAGAAGCCTGACTATCTACCAGATCCTGCCGAGGGCACAAGATCGTAGCTGAGGTATCAAGGTAAACGTCGAAGTCCACGTGGAACTACTAGTGAGACTGAAGTCTCTCTGCAAAAACATAAAATAGGCAAACGTGAGTACAAATGTACCTAGCAAGACTTACATCAGAACTAACTACATATGCATCATTTTCAACAAGGGGATGGTGGGGTTTAACTGCAGCAAGCCAGCTTTGACTCGGTGGCTATCCTAAACTACGATTGCAATGTAACTCTTTGAGGTGGCGCACACGAGTCCACATATTCACCATATCAATACACCACTATGGATCCGCTCCCGTCTCCCTACGAGAGCGCCATCCATAGCACTCACGCTTATCTTGCGCATTTTAAAGTATCCACTTTCACTTGTCTATGAACTGATATAAGCAACCCAGAAGTCCTTTTCCGCGGACACGGCTATTCGAATAGATGATGTTAACCCTGCAGGGGTGTACTTCTTCATACATGTTTCCACCACTTAGCGTCTGCACACGACATGTGCTCGGCAGACTTCAAGCGAAAGCCGACGTGGGTGTAGACCACGACCTACCTAAACACCTAAGTCTCTAGTCCAGGTTTATCGCCTATTCGGGTTCCATCCATGAGGAGATCCGGCCGGAGTTTCGCTCACAGCCCCAAACGATGTGAACAGGGTTCCCGAGACACCAAACGGGCGCCCGGTACACCGTGCCACGTGCCTACCGCATCACAGCCCACCCCTACGGTCAGCGCTGTCCACGGCCTCCAGCATACTACAAACACCAGAAACTACTTGCAACTCCTGGACAGAGGACAAGGGTGAATAAGAAGTCGAGCGGGGTCATATTTCAGGGCCCAATGTATGGTAGTAGCTGAATCATGGATCACAAACACAGAACTCAGTTCCTGAGGACGGCTTCAATGAGACAACCCACCATGTACTCCTACATGGCCTCTCACCGACACCTTTTACCAAATCGTGTTCACACACTTAGCTCACACACAGTAGAACATGTTCACCCGCCTCTGATTCATCCCCGATGAATCAGACCTGACTCAACTCTAAGCAGTAGCAGGCATGACAAACAAACATGAATGAGTAGGCACAACAGGGCTCAAACAACTCCTACTCATGCTAGTGGGTTTCATCTATTTACTGTGGCAATGACAGGTCATGCAAAGGATAAAGGGGTTCAGCTACCGCAGCAAGTAACAGATGAATTGGTGTTGTCCTAATGCAGTAAAAGAGAGCAGGAGCGAGAGAGTAGGATTGTATCGGAATGAACAAGGGGGTTTTGCTTGCCTGGCACTTCTGAAGATAACATTGAGTCTTCATCAGTGTCAACGATCACATCATCGGTATCACGTCTATCGAGAGGGGACAAATACTGGCAACACAGAAGGGAACACAATCAATGCAATGCACAATATGATGCATGATCATGACATGGCAAAATGAATGTGTGTTGGGCTAATGCAACTAAAACCAGATTAAATGGAGTTGGTTTGAATCCAAGATTCAAATTCAAACTCCATATGTGGATATTTAAATGCCCTTTATATGATTTGTGCTAAACAGCAGCTATAAGTTGTTCTAACATGCATGAAAATGGTACAGATGGATTCCTTGAATTTTTCTGATAATTTTTCATATATAAATTATTTAATTTGGAGTTACGGTTAATTTTCTATGATTTATTGAATTTTTAGCTATTTTCTGAAATTTCCTGAGTAATATTAAATCCAGAAAATACTTATTGCGTCAGCCCCACGTCACAGTGACGTCAGCAGGGTCAACTGGGCTGGCTCGGTCAAACCTGACGTGTGGGGGCCACACGCCAGTGACACAGGAGCTAATCCCGGTCAAACCCAGCGCTGACTAGGGTTTGACCAGGGGTGGGGCCCGCTGTCAGTGGCCTAGGGGGTTGGTTAGCGCGTCATTAGTGGCTAATGACAGCGCCACGTCACTGGCCACCGGAGTTCGGCCGGCGGCGACCCGAAACGCGGCGGAAGTTCACCGGGGTTGCGCTACGGGCGGCGGCTGGACGTGCGAAGGGCACCAGAAGGTAGCCCGTGCCCGTGCGCATCTAGGGGGGCCAACGGGAGGTGCGGGGGTGGCCGGGGTTCGCCGGAATGGAGCCCGAGGCGGCGGCCGGAGCTCGGGTGGGTGCGGGGTTAGCGCTGCAGCTTGCAAACAAGCTAGCTGCCACGCTAGCGTTGCTCCACGGGTCGTTGCGAGTGCAACGGACGCACGCGCGGGGCCATTTGGTCACCGGGGCTTCGCCGGCGACGAGTCCGTGCGGCGGAGCGTCTCGGCTCCGGTAGAGGGGGCGGCTAGAGCTCGTAATCGGGCTTGGGGTTAGGGGGAAACGAAGCAGGGACTCACGGGGATCGTGCAGGGAGGGTCAGCGAGCTCGGGGAAGCGACGATGGTGGCGAATTGACGGTGAAGATCCTCGGCGGTCGGTGATGGAAACGGCGATGCCGGCGGCGTTGTGGCGCGTCCGTAGGGCCGTGGGTCGGTGGGGAGGAAGGAGGGGTCGAGGGGGAGCTCCTGGGCACATCGGCGAGGCTAGGGGTGGCCGGTGGCCACGGGGAAGCTCGTCGTCGGCGGCGGGTGTGTTCGGTGGCTGCGCGCGAGAGAGCCAGAGGAGGAGAGGAGCTCGGGGAGAGAGTGAGAGGCCTGGGGGGGTGCGTGGCGTCGCGGACGGGGTCCAGGGCGACGAGAGGAAGCAGGAGGTGGCCAGGGGGAAGCAGGAGGTGGCCGAGGCAGCGTCGGCGCGCGCCACGCCTCGCCTCTGTTCGTCCTCCTGGCAGAGGAGGAAGAGGACAAGGGGGAGGAGGTGGGCTGGGCCGGCTGGGCCACTGGAGTTGGGCCAGGTGGGCTGCGAGGTAAGCTGAGGTAAAACTCTCTCTCTGCTTTTATTTACATTCTGTTTTATATTTTTCTTCTGTTTTTGTTTTATTTAAATTATTTTGCCACTGTTTTGAATTTTTAAAAATAATTCAAACAATGCCAAAAACTCCACTGAATATTTTATATTGCTAGATGGACTTTTCCAAAAGCTTATAAAATATTTCAGGGATATTTGAAATTATATTCTAATTATATGAATATAATTCAAATTCAAATAGCTAATGAATTAAATTCAAAGTCCCAAAAATAACTCCTTAAAAATGTTCAATATTTTGGTTGGGACCAGAACCCTTACCAAAAATTATCAAACATTTAAGAGGAGCATTTTGGAGCAATGAATGAGATTTCTAGGGTTTTTGCCCCTCTTTTATTTAGGGTTTTGAGGCTTCCAATATTCCTCAATTCAAGTTTCAAAAAATATAGACATGATGCACACATGAAGCTAACCTAGAGCAATGCCTGAAGCTAGGGATGTGACAACTCACCCCCACTAAACAAGAATCTCGTCTCTTGATTCAAGCGTAGGGTAAGGTGAAGGGGAAACGTAACTAGTATAATCTTCACGATCCAGGGTGCACTTCATAGAAACGTTGATTCGATCACCATCTTTGTCTTGATGTCTTGCTCTGAGAAATCCTGCCAACATGACATGGAGGGAAGAAGGAGACTCTAGAAGGGTCGATCTCCTCGATGATCGAACAACTCACGGAATGAGACATAGGACCATCTCTCGAGTTGAGACACGAGATACACATCAAGAGGGGTGGAAAGAAACGGATGACGAAGGTTCACTAGGTAGACAACAATTCCACATTTAAGAAGGTGGTAAAATATTGTCCACGTAGCGAGGAGTTTAGTTGCCATGAAACCACGACGAAACATCCTGGAGGAGGGTGATTCGTAGATTATTTCCTTAAGTGGCAAAAAGGATTACCTTTGATTCAGAGATCATTGAAAACTCTTCATACCAGCCTAAGGCAATTCACAACGATCGTTTGGAGGGGGTCGGTAGAATGGCATACTCGGACTTGGATGATGTGGACTACCTTGTTGAAGACAACGTAATGGACGAATTTGCTTATCACCGGAAATGGAAGAGACCCATGGTAGAATGGCACATTGGCGGTGCAAGCTGGGAACAAAATGCAAATGCTAGGAATGATTCTGGTAACTGGGGAAGAACCCAACACTAGAGAGTTAATTCACTGGTTGAAAAGGTCATAGCATTGCCGAGGAAACTGAGAGGAATCCCAGTTAGCGTCGATGATAACACCTAGCGCTTGAGCGTGCTCTCAAGAACTTGAGCATTTCCACATTCATCAAGGTTTTACCAACATCCGTGTCAAGGATCCTGGCAACACAACTTGCTACCATGATGGCTAATGATGGATGATGCAGATGCAAAGGAAGATAACACCTTCTCAGATTTCACCTTAGCGAGGCCAAGGAAATAAAAATCTGGATGATCGACCGAGAGACATTTGGCACTCTGCTTCTAATGTTCTCCTTGATGTGCTAGTGTAACCCACCCATAGATATGGTTTGATATCTAGAACATCAAGTAAAAAGGTCGGACTTCGGAACACAGAAATCCATAGGGGCAACTAGGGAGTAATCCTACGAAATCCCTATGGGGAGGTGGCCAACTTCCTCAAACAAGATACTATAATAATAGGTCTACCGGATGGGTGTGTTGGCCACGACATCCACCTTGCCGGTTATTGAGAGACCAATATTATAATTCTTGGAAAATGTTCCAACCATCACATCTGCCTGAGATTCAGATCTGGTTGGTGTCAGGGTACCCCAGACTCATCAAGTCTAGAAAGAAAAATGAAAGTTTGCAACACAAATCGACGAGATAATGTTGCGGGATTCTCGGGAGATGAACTACGATAGCAAGCTCCAAAACATGAGCTGGTTCTGCTACTAACATGTGAACACGTTGTCCCAGACAAGCATGACCACATAGTAGTCTTATAATAAAACACTACCGAGTTCAGGAGGGGGGAACCATCAACGAGGGTATCGAAGTCTTGTGCATTACCATGGATTAACACTTAACTCCTTTTCTCGAACAAATCAGTCAGTGGCTTGGGGTGCTACGGAACACATATGGAATGGAGGTTGCAAGTCTCCGAACCACAGAATACTTTCGCACGTATGCATGACTGATTTGGGATGATTCCAAAGAAACAACATTGACTTTCTCGAATCCACGGCGGCAACTTGCATCAGATGCACATGAATTAAAGGAAGTCACTACCTTCATCCAAACATATGCTTCATGAGCTAGCATGAACAAATGCTTTCAAAAGTTTCCAACACTAGCTTAATGTTCAACAAAATCATGGAGGAGACAAGGATGTTGTCAATGGGCTCAACAACAATTCATCCGGGTTTCCCCTTAAAAGGAATTCCATAGTTAGGAGAACAAGTGTTAGCATTGGTCAGACCCAAAAGATATAATGGTGTATGCTCGAGGGATCAACCACGAGTAAGACAACATTACGAATATCGTTGGTACTGATTTGATTTGACGATAGCCCACACTCAAATCAAGGGATTGATAAGACAATAGGTCCAGCAACTGATCACCGGGACCAATCGATGAAGATATCATCTTTCTTCAACACACACTACACAAGAATATCCCTTTGGAACGAACTAAGTCAGACAAGTTTTTATCTTCCAACTCTCCAAGTTGTTGTCCAGCTTAACCAACTAGCTCAGGGATATCTAACACCGATTCTTGGAAAGAAGGTGGTTCATAAGAACCAACTTGATCACGGGCTCAACATAACGGTCAGGTGACGACCTGGTAGTACTTCCGAGAAGATCTTCGGAAAATCACGAACCACCGATATGTTACTAAGCTCGAGAACAATCTTGCTTTTCAGGGCAAGATGATATGATCAAATGAGCGAGGACTTGACAAATCCTAACTCATCAATCAAAGAGTGCACCAGGAAATAAGGACTAGGTAGCACGATCAGTCTTAGAAGGATGATTCAAAAACCAACAAGCTAAGAATGAAATTATTGTCCCTTAACTACCAAGCAACGAGGTTGCTGGGAGTATTGATTTCACACATCACAATTCATTTGTCGGTATTCCGGTTGCATCAACACGATGGCCGAGGAATGACTAATGATGGTGAGAAGTATTACTACGTCAAAATTCATGAAAGTTGGTGCAGTTCTCATGACAATTCTGACATAAAGGGGGTAATACTCCAAGGTAGAACAGAACCAAAAGCTGGATTGGCATTTGATCTGCGGAATACAACTACTTTGACCCAATCCTAGATATGGATGAGGTACTGGAGTTTGTTTCTCCTATTCATTCTAAAATAGAATGGCTTGGCGGACCACAAGGGTAATAGGCATCGACGAACGAATGCACGCATACTCTTGACTATCAATTGATAGACGAAGGTCAGAAGACAACTAAAGAGGGACAACTCAAAGGAACATACGATTTTCTGAGTTGTGGATGCATGGTTTAGCATGTCGAACGAATTCCACATATTTCTTCCGGATAACCCATGCAGAAAGGTAGAACTGGCAGAGTCACAATGTAGAATCGAGAACCCATCGAGAGCACTCTGATTGTGATCTTTCGATCAGCGAGGAACATCTGCCATAAGCGGTTCATAGTATTTGGAAGAAAGGAATACCACGAACATCGAGGACTAATGCAAAGGTTACTAATAACCTAAAGGAACGAGCAACACTATCAACATGATTTAAGTAGAGTGAATCTCGGGTTCAAAACCCAAGGAGTAGAATACCTACTACTAAGTAGCATCACGGGATGCTTTCGAGAATGATGGCCAGAATCATCACACTGGAAACACAAATCATGGCTAAATTACTAGATGATCCCCTAAGACACCTAGGGTCATAATAATATCTCCAACATATATGTCAAGGTAACGAAGTACCTCAACTCACTGATTAGTGTGGTTAATCTGGCCCATGGAAACATTGAAACGGGAAGAAAGGATTTGCAAATGCATCAGACTACTTAGAAACCTGGGATGACTCGGACAGCATAACGGCTGTAAATGCTCAGAAAAGATTTGAGACATTCACAAAAATGGTGGCATAACCACTCAGAAGCACAATATCAAGGTTTCGAGATCAACAATTAACATATAGAAGTAGTAGGAACTGAAACGAGGCTTAAGTCCAACAATCTATAAGTCTACGGATTAGTAACACGTGATCCTGATAGAAAGAAGAGATAGCCTAGTTCTTAACCCCGTAGGAAAGATAAGATGACTCAGATCAGAAGGGCATGAGGTATAAGGAGTAAAAAGAGCCTTACGTTCCATTCCACAATCAATTCCCTTATATAACTAAAGAATTTCTAGACTCAACTTCGACCAGTTTGGCTTGGTAATCCTACAGGCAGTCAAGCTCTGATACCAACGCTGTCAGGACCCCGACTCAATGCCACATCGATCTAGCATGTAACACCTCATATCACTTTGCGGCCTCACGCACGGTATTCCCACGGGTGTCGCCTTACCTTTGCCCGGGACCGTTTGCGCCTTTTGGCACACGTATATGACAGTGTCGCTAGCATCCATATGATAAGGAGCCCGGGCTGACATGGCTAGTCGTAAACCCAAAGTGGCACAAACTTACAGGGACAGGCATCCATGACCCAGCATCGAACGTGTCAGTCATCAGCGAGTGAATCCAGGCTGTAGCACTGGGCTAGCAGGACTCCGGTGAACCGGGCTGTAGCGGGCTAGCAGGACTCCGGTATTCATCGCGTGACATTTCCCCGAAGGGACAGACACAGGAACGAAGAAGGACACATGCCGGCCAGCCTAAGTGTTCCAGAGCAGTAGCAAGCTACCATGGCTCGGTGGAAACACTAGGAGACATTTCCCGGTAAGAGAGGCTACTAAAGATAAACAACTAGATAGTCAGATCCCACACATACCAAGCATTTCAATAACATACACACAATATGCTCGATATGTGCAAACACAACATGGCATCACAACATGACTCTACGACTCAAGTAGTTTATTCAATAGGCTCCGAGGAGCGAGACATTACAAACATGGGTCTCATGACCCAACAATCAGAGCATACAAGTCAAAGCACAAGCGGAAGCTATCATGTCTGAGTACAGACATCTATAAATGAAAAGGCTGAGAAGCCTGACTATCTACCAGATCCTGCCGAGGGCACAAGATCGTAGCTGAGGTATCAAGGTAAACGTCGAAGTCCACGTGGAACTACTAGTGAGACTGAAGTCTCTCTGCAAAAACATAAAATAGGCAAACGTGAGTACAAATGTACCCAGCAAGACTTACATCAGAACTAACTACATATGCATCATTTTCAACAAGGGGATGGTGGGGTTTAACTGCAGCAAGCCAGCTTTGACTCGGTGGCTATCCTAAACTACGACTGCAATGTAACTCTTTGAGGTGGCGCACACGAGTCCACATATTCACCATATCAATACACCACTATGGATCCGCTCCCGTCTCCCTACGAGAGCGCCATCCATAGCACTCACGCTTATCTTGCGCATTTTAAAGTATCCACTTTCACTTGTCTATGAACTGATATAAGCAACCCAGAAGTCCTTTTCCGCGGACACGGCTATTCGAATAGATGATGTTAACCCTGCAGGGGTGTACTTCTTCATACATGTTTCCACCACTTAGCGTCTGCACACGACATGTGCTCGGCAGACTTCAAGCAAAAGCCGACGTGGGTGTAGACCACGACCTACCTAAACACCTAAGTCTCTAGTCCAGGTTTATCGCCTATTCGGGTTCCATCCATGAGGAGATCCGGCCGGAGTTTCGCTCACAGCCCCAAACGATGTGAACAGGGTTCCCGAGACACCAAACGGGCGCCCGGTACACCGTGCCACGTGCCTACCGCATCACAGCCCACCCCTACGGTCAGCGCTGTCCACGGCCTCCAGCATACTACAAACACCAGAAACTACTTGCAACTCCTGGACAGAGGACAAGGGTGAATAAGAAGTCGAGCGGGGTCATATTTCAGGGCCCAATGTATGGTAGTAGCTGAATCATGGATCACAAACACAGAACTCAGTTCCTGAGGACGGCTTCAATGAGACAACCCACCATGTACTCCTACATGGCCTCTCACCGACACCTTTTACCAAATCGTGTTCACACACTTAGCTCACACACAGTAGAACATGTTCACCCGCCTCTGATTCATCCCCGATGAATCAGACCTGACTCAACTCTAAGCAGTAGCAGGCATGACAAACAAACATGAATGAGTAGGCACAACAGGGCTCAAACAACTCCTACTCATGCTAGTGGGTTTCATCTATTTACTGTGGCAATGACAGGTCATGCAAAGGATAAAGGGGTTCAGCTACCGCAGCAAGTAACAGATGAATTGGTGTTGTCCTAATGCAGTAAAAGAGAGCAGGAGCGAGAGAGTAGGATTGTATCGGAATGAACAAGGGGGTTTTGCTTGCCTGGCACTTCTGAAGATAACATTGAGTCTTCATCAGTGTCAACGATCACATCATCGGTATCACGTCTATCGAGAGGGGACAAATACCGGCAACACAGAAGGGAACACAATCAATGCAATGCACAATATGATGCATGATCATGACATGGCAAAATGAATGTGTGTTGGGCTAATGCAACTAAAACCAGATTAAATGGAGTTGGTTTGAATCCAAGATTCAAATTCAAACTCCATATGTGGATATTTAAATGCCCTTTATATGATTTGTGCTAAACAGCAGCTATAAGTTGTTCTAACATGCATGAAAATGGTACAGATGGATTCCTTGAATTTTTCTGATAATTTTTCATATATAAATTATTTAATTTAGAGTTACGGTTAATTTTCTATGATTTATTGAAGTTTTAGCTATTTTCTGAAATTTCCTGAATAATATTAAATCCAGAAAATACTTATTGCGTCAGCCCCACGTCACAGTGACGTCAGCAGGGTCAACTGGGCTGGCTCGGTCAAACCTGACGTGTGGGGGCCACACGTCAGTGACACAGGAGCTAATCCCGGTCAAACCCAGCGCTGACTGGGGTTTGACCAGGGGTGGGGCCCGCTGTCAGTGGCCTAGGGGGTTGGTTAGCGCGTCATTAGTGGCTAATGACAGCGCCACGTCACTGGCCACCGGAGTTCGGCCGGCGGCGACCCGAAACGCGGCGGAAGTTCACCGGGGTTGCGCTACGGGCGGCGGCTGGACGTGCGAAGGGCACCAGAAGGTAGCCCGTGCCCGTGCGCATCTAGGGGGGCCAACGGGAGGTGCGGGGGTGGCCGGGGTTCGCCGGAATGGAGCCCGAGGCGGCGGCCGGAGCTTGGGTGGGTGCGGGGTTAGCGCTGCAGCTTGAAAACAAGCTAGCTGCCACGCTAGCGTTGCTCCACGGGTCGTTGCGAGTGCAACGGACGCACGCGCGGGGCCATTTGGTCACCGGGGCTTCGCCGGCGACGAGTCCGTGCGGCGGAGCGTCTCGGCTCCGGTAGAGGGGGCGGCTAGAGCTCGTAATCGGGCTTGGGGTTAGGGGGAAACGAAGCAGGGACTCACGGGGATCGTGCAGGGAGGGTCAGCGAGCTCGGGGAAGCGACGATGGTGGCGAATTGACGGTGAAGATCCTCGGCGGCCGGCGATGGAAACGGCGATGCCGGCGGCGTTGTGGCGCGTCCGTAGGGCCGTGGGTCGGTGGGGAGGAAGGAGGGGTCGAGGGGGAGCTCCTGGGCGCATCGACGAGGCTAGGGGTGGCCGGTGGCCACGGGGAAGCTCGTCGGCGGCGGCGGGTGTGTTCGGTGGCTGCGCGCGAGAGAGCCAGAGGAGGAGAGGAGCTCGGGGAGAGAGTGAGAGGCCTGGGGGGGTGCGTGGCGTCGCGGACGGGGTCCAGGGCGACGAGAGGAAGCAGGAGGTGGCCAGGGGGAAGCAGGAGGTGGCCGAGGCAGCGTCGGCGCGCGCCACGCCTCGCCTCTGTTCGTCCTCCTGGCAGAGGAGGAAGAGGACAAGGGGGAGGAGGTGGGCTGGGCCGGCTGGGCCACTGGAGTTGGGCCAGGTGGGCTGCGAGGTAAGCTGAGGTAAAACTCTCTCTCTGCTTTTATTTACATTCTGTTTTATATTTTTCTTCTGTTTTTGTTTTATTTAAATTATTTTGCCACTGTTTTGAATTTTTAAAAATAATTCAAACAATGCCAAAAACTCCACTGAATATTTTATATTGCTAGATGGACTTTTCCAAAAGCTTATAAAATATTTCAGGGATATTTGAAATTATATTCTAATTATATGAATATAATTCAAATTCAAATAGCTAATGAATTAAATTCAAAGTCCCAAAAATAACTCCTTAAAAATGTTCAATATTTTGGTTGGGACCAGAACCCTTACCAAAAATTATCAAACATTTAAGAGGAGCATTTTGGAGCAATGAATGAGATTTCTAGGGTTTTTGCCCCTCTTTTATTTAGGGTTTTGAGGCTTCCAATATTCCTCAATTCAAGTTTCAAAAAATATAGACATGATGCACACATGAAGCTAACCTAGAGCAATGCCTGAAGCTAGGGATGTGACACCTATTGCTTCTGGTGGTACGTCATTTAATTTATCTCATAAGTTGACAAAATTTACCCACCGATGCCACCAATAAGTTAAAAAACTATTCGGTTTCACCAAATTCGCCGCCGCGCTCCGTTATTTAAGATGACGATGCTCAATATAAATGAGATGCATGGAGACAGCGCTGTGGCTAAAGCCTCTCTATTCTACCTTGCACACCAGGGTTCGATCCCCAAGTGCCGCATATTTCCTCGACCTTTTTTGTCAGGCACCTCCCTACCCACCCAGTGCGCGTTAAGTGGGCCGGCCTGCAGGGCGTGACGCCTCTTTTTTTTTTTTGCATTTCGTCTTCTGCTTTTTTTTTCTCATTTCTTTTTTTTCCTTCTTTAAATTAATTTGAGATTTCCAAATTTCAAAAATTGCGAATTTTTAAAAACATGTTTGAGAAATCATAAAATGTTTTTGATTTCAAAAATGTGTGGGAAATCATAAAAATTTTGCAGTTTCAAAAATATAATTGATTTTTCAAAAGTGTTCACAAATTATTAAAAAAAGCACAATTTGGAAAAAATGTCGGGAAATAAAACCATGTACATGATTTTTGAAAAAATAATCGTGTATTCAAAACAAATTCGTGAATCTGACAAAAATGTCCATGAGATTTTAGAAAATATTGAAAAAACTCAAAAAAAATTGCAAGTTTGTGGTCGATGAGATTTGTTTTTAAAGTGTGTCGTGCAGTGGCAAGCTCATTGCCTTGGGATTTACCAAGTCGACTACATTGCGATCACGTGGACATCACATCCATCATTAGCGTGGGTGGGAAGAAAGATAAGTGGCAACATGGTGAGTCACTGTGTCAAAATAGAGGACGCTCATATGTTAAGGTTTTTTTTGAACACTCATATGTCAAGGTATTGAGTCATACTTATTTGGCTAGAGTGTAATTTTTTATCCCCAGGTTCTGCAGATTTCCCCCCT
>NC_041382.1:420251175-420251843 GCF_002162155.2 Triticum dicoccoides
GGGCCGGCCCGCAGGGCATGACTCCCCTATTTTTTTCATTTCGTCTTTTGTCTTTTCTTTTCTTTTCTCATTTCTTTTTTTCTTCTTTAAATTAATTCGATATTTTCAAATTTCAAAACATTGCAAGTTTTGAAATACATGTTTGAGAAATCATAAAATGTTTGTGAATTCAAAAATGGTGTGGGAAATCATAAAAATTTCGCAGTTTTAAAAAATATTAGTGATTTTAATGTCAAGAGAGGTCGGGATAGACCGAATTTAACATGAGAGGAGTCCGTTAAAAAAGACCTGAAGGATTGGAGTATCACCAAAGAACTAGCTATGGACAGGGGTGAGTGAAAGCTTGCTATCCATGTGCCAGAGTCATGAATTGGTCGCGAGATTTTATGGGTTTCACCTCTAGCCTATTGTTGTTGTTTAAAAAATATTAGTAATTTTATAATTGTTCGCAAATTATAAAACATGTTTGCAACATGGCGAGTCATTGTGTTAAAATAGATGACGCTCGTATGTCAGGGTATTGATTCAAACTTATTTGGATAGCGTGTAAATTTTTTCTCTCCCATTGCAACGCACGGGCATGTTTGCTAGTATATATATATATATATATATATATATATATATATATATATATATATATATATATATATATATATATATATATATAT
>NC_041382.1:420252208-420307699 GCF_002162155.2 Triticum dicoccoides
CCCTATCCCTATCCCTTCCCTATCCCTATCCCTATCCCTATCCCTATCCCTATCCCTATACTAATAAACCAGCGATCGCTTCTGGTCGTCCGTCATCAGGCATTTTGCAAAGAAGTCCCTCAATTTGTCAGAATTCCCTACTAATAAACCAGCGATCGCTTCTGGTCGTCCGTCATCAGGCATTTTGCAAAGAAGTCCCTCAATTTGTCAGAATTCAACCCGCAGTCCTATCTTAAGTGGATATCTGAGAAAACGTTTCAATTTTGCACAAAACACCCTGGCGTTTGGAGTATTCAACGCGCGGTCCGAGCAGCTTTGTAAAGAGAAAAAAAAACACAACCACACACGCATGGGCTCGACTCCTCTCCCTCTCGCCCACGAAGTCACCGCCGCCGCCGCCCACGCCGGCCGCTTCCGGCGAGCTCCGGCGCTGCGCAGCACAGCCCCGAGCTCCCCATGCTCCGCGCCTCCCTCCCCTCCGGCCAGATTCTCATCTCCCGGCCTCTACCGCCCGCTCGCAACCACACCTCCGTGGCTAGGGTTCCGGGCAGTGCTTCGCCGGCGCGTCTCCGGCGGCCCCAGGTTTGTCCCTCCTTCCTTCTTGGCCGGGATCCGCCACCCCTAGACCTCATCTTCTCGTCATATCCTCTGCTGCAGATGCAGATGGAGCACGCCATGGGAGTTCCCCATCCACCATGGTCGCTGTCGTCAAGGGCTTCTTCAAGGAGATGTGAAGGACGCCATCGACCTGCAGCTACTCAAGGTTTTATTCCACCTTTCCTCTTATATCAAGTTCTAACAGTACATTGGGGGAGCGGGGGCGGAGAAGGCACCCCACCTGAATTTTCATTTCTCAAGTCTCAAGCGGCGACAGTACCCGGCAACACGAGTACAGGGAGTGTTTTTACTGGTTACGTCCAAAGTGGAGAACTAAGAACAACAGCCTCAAGGAAACTATACGGAGAGAGCTAGGAGGATTGGTTTCCAGTCCAGGAGTGAGCTCCTGTCTTTTGATTTGAAATGAAACGCCCACTGGGAGAGGTCTGCAGCTGCTGCTTTCGTGAGGCTGGTCATGGAGGGGCGCATGCCCTGAGGTGGGTGGGTGTTAGCTATGACGAGAAAACATATGAAGTTTCTGCTATTGTTAAGCCTGATGTCGAAGAGTTGGAAATGATTTGTGAATCTCTGTGCACGTAAATGGAACATTGGACAAGTTAAGCCATGTGTATTCCATCTCCTTTAATATATTGCTTGTGATTGGCCTAATAGAGAGTCTGCAAGACGTGATTTGTACTCAAAGCATCTCATCCAGATCACTTTACAATACTTTTCTTCATATCTAGAAAATGCGTGTATGCATATAAGTTTCGTGAACAATTTTTTTGAATATCCAGGTCACTTTATGCATATCCAGATCACTTTACAAACAGAACAAATGCGTGTATTCCTTTTTCATCATATCCATATCTAGAAAAGCATTCCTCCATGTAATAGGGTTTTTGAAAGCAGTATGCATATATGTTTCGTGAACAATTTTTTTTTGTTATTGCAACCATAAGAAAGAATCTTACTGGATTGTCCTGGAAAATATTAGTCATCTATTGCCGATAACTAGATCCGTGTTAACTCAATAGGGTGATCTAGCGAGTTATCTTGAGACAAAAAGTCGCCTGCAATCTTATAAAGTGATCAGATTTGCCCCTGAGACTGCAAGGTATGTTAGGATTCATAACATATGTATCTTCTTTTCCTATTTTTTCCTTTTAAAGCTGTAACTACCATTTGAGAATTGACTTAAACTACTCGCATTAGTGCATCATTTTGTATTCACCTGAAAATAATGTAGCATTGACTGAAACTGCTCACCATTTGAAGTATTGACTGAAACATTAACTACCATTGAAGTATTTTCTTTATTTTTTTGACTAGAAAAGCATGAAGATGAATTAAGTTGATTCATGTAGATGAAATGGTTTTCCATTTCCATTTGTGTCGTTTCAGTGAAACAAAATGATATTGCAGCTCTTTTCATTTATGTCTTGTTTCATTGCATTATTATCTTCCATGATTTCTTTTTCACCAATACATTTTGTTGCATATATGGAGGCCATCTACTTTTCTGCTGATATTTGTTATTATATCATCTTGTTTGCGAACTTAAAAAGGTCCCTCAAAGAGAAGCGTTTTTCATGTGCTCCTGAATCTGGTGTGCGGTATGATGGAGTTTACAGATTGAGAACTGTTGGAGGAAGACTGGTATTCAGGTAATTTTACTTTACTTCCTGGACAGAGGTTCCACATGCTGCTCTCTACTTTGTTCCTGGACAAGGCCAGAGCTACTATAAGGTGATGATATGCCACAGTGTGCAGTTTGCTTTATGTTCGTTTTGTTCATTTGATTGACCCTGAAAAAACTGATTCCACCGCATCTCTTTATGACAACATGTCCTTTGGTTTCACTTCCTGTAATGTCCGTAAGGTTAGTTTTAAAGAGATGTATGATTCTATTCGGTTCTAATTTTAGAAGAACAAACAATTGTTAAAGAATTCCCATTACTACTGGTTCTGATATGTAGAGGGATGGCATTTGTTCATTTGATTGCTAAAGCCAACATCTAAATAGTGAAGGACGTAACTGATAAATCATCACAACAATTCCCGGCACAGCAAAGCGCGCATGTTCATCTAGATCCAAGTAGCTCTTTTCAGATCAATTAAGGAATCAATCTCACGATGGTTTATGCTTGATGCAGCGGAGGGTCACAGATTCACAGGTGTAAGGATCGGTACAATTAGGCCTCGCATTATTTTTTCCAGAATTGGGTGTGCGTACTCTCTAAACTGATTTGAGTGAGCTAAATCTGTGCATCTAAATTGTAGTCTGTAGCTTTATGTGTTACTCCCTCCGTTCCAAATTACTTGTCGTGGTTTTAGTTCAAATTTGAATAAGGTTCAAGTTGAAGATTGCCTTTGGGAGTAGTTTTAGTTGGTAGAAGTTTCAGGCTACAAATACGCACACATTATGTGCTTAATGTGTGGCATAAACATGATCAGCTTTATGTTTAGAAACCAAATCACTGTCCACCCATTTTATTTCTTCATGAGTATTTTGTGTTGAAATCAGATCACCGTTCACCTTTCTGTGTATTGTTGTCTTTAATTTTTTTTTGCTGATTCTCAATAAAATGCTCAGTTTCAGGATGTGATTTTCAGTTTTAGGCATTTGGTACTTTCGGCATCGAGAAAAAAATTGTTCCTCTGAGCGTGTACCTTCAAATACAAAGTTCTGACTATGATTTCACGTGCAACCACAGCACCGTTGGCCGCTCTGCCTACCGAGTGCCACCCCGCCGCCTCCTCCCACCCCCCACCTGGGACCTCACCGCCTGCTCCCCGCCTGGCACACCCACAACGCTTGAGGCTGAGCAGATGCCATTGGCCCGTGGGCACGGAAGCAGAGTCCAGGATGGTGATGGTGCCAAGGAGGACTCTCGGACGTCGACCGGTTGCATCGTTGCTGCCGTATCCATGGAGTGGCGCGGCTCCAACCACTCTGAGATGGTATTCCTCTCTCTTTCTTTCCTGAAAGAACTAAGAATCTTGTGTCATCCTCTTTTTTAAATAAAGTACAACCTGCTAGCTACCTGATGGGCACTGTCTCTGAACTTTTCAACCCCTTCAGTTCTGCCGATGCACTGTAGACTCTAACAATGGTGGAAAGGAATCAGATTCCAATAAACTAGCACTACTGTGTTTTTACACAGTTGCCTTTTTTGCTAAATTAACTAGCTTCTTCATGGTAGAGTAGGTACAAAGATACTCTCTGATGAATTTTGTTGGTATTGTGTAAAGTAGAAAGCCTGACACTACTTCGTTGGTAACTGAGTTAACCAATCGCAGAACTAGAAACAAGTAGGTGACAGGAAGATTTGTGGATTGTGAAACTTTTACTCAATCTTATCCCCAGGCCGCACAACATTTTCTTTAGCAAAGGTGTCTCTGTTGCTGAGATTCTTACACATGGCTGGGAGTCGGCGCAAAGTACATGGACACATTGGTGCTATATTTTAAAATTGTGAAACAGCATCCAAGCTACTCCCTCCGTTTCAAAATACTTGACTTCCATTTGTCCAAAAATGGATGTACCTATATACTAAAACATGTCTAGATACATCTATATTTTGACAAATGGAAGGCATGTATTGTGGAACGGAGGGAGTACTTGTGAAGGTGTCAATTTCTGCATTGATAAAGATTCAGTTATACTTCTGATGGGATTTTTTCTGTTAGCTATCTGTACAAGAGAATGAACTTGAGAAATATTAATTTCTAGATAAATTTCTTTGGAAAGTGAAGCTTCCCCTGAAAATTAAAGTTTTTCATGGCTGGTTTTGAAAAAATAAACATACTTACTAAAGTCAATTTATTCAAACGATGTTTTCAGGGAGATAAAACCTGTCAATTACGTGGTAGAGATGAGATTATTGACCACTTAATTGCTGGTTGCTAAGTTGATCTAAACCATTTTGCAATGTGCATTGAACCCGAAAACTCTACCTGATACTGTTGTGACTTATTTAGCTCTTGGTTGTTGTATTATGTATTGTTCTGAAGGAGATTAGATCTTCAGAAGAAACTCCAATGCATCGAATATTAAAAGAAAATCATGAAGACTCACATGCATATTGTTCACCAGGCTCATCAATGGCATCATACGACTCGTAACACCACCGACTTGATCACAAATCAGTCGTTGGTTGCATGCCGTAGCACTATCAGTTCCTTGTGGTGATCGTGGTTACTGTTTGTTTGTGGTGCAGAGGAATCAGTACAACAACAGAACTTGAAGCTGACAAGGATGGATGATGGTTGGTTTTGGTGGAGAGATCGGGTGCATATGAACAACCTATTATCTTCCTTTTTTGTTTTTCATCATTCAACGGGACAATTTCCTAATTCTTTTTTAGTACTGTCTGGAAAGGTTATTAGTACATATAGGTTTGTCAAAATTTATTAGCACATATGAGGTTCTTTGTTTGGACCCCCTTTGGCTCTACATAATTCTTTGGAGTGGGATTCTAGATAGATGCTTTTATTGATTTTATCCCATTGCAACGTACGGGTATGTTTACTGTAATAATAAAGTCAGAAGGAGAAGGGCGAGGTCCAGATGGAGCTCTACCAGTTCCACCGCTTTCATATCTCGACTGTTGCTGCTAGCTCTACTCTGCTCAACGATAAATTCTGTGTGGTTAGTTAATTTACTAGGTAAATTGCATAGCTCAGTAGCATGCACACATGAACGCTCAAGTTACATGTTTGGTCAGCCATTCCCTGGCAGCCTATGGCTAGGCTTCCCAGAAGATTCCTTCTACATAACACATGTTATGTGTTGCCGAGTCGTACAGCTGCATGAATTGGGCAATATGTATTTTGGATTGGGTTCAAAGAGGAAATTGTTGATCATTTGTATCAACTATCTATGACCTCAAGTTCACATGTGTCGTGCTTCTTTACCTTCACGACATATGACACTCAGCAGATCAATTGGTGTCATCTCCAGATTCCTCTCATCATGTTGTTTCATTTATTTTAACAAGTTTCACTCGGAGATACATGCATGAAACATGGTATTTTTTTAGTGCGCATCAAACATAGTTAAGATTGCTTTTGTTGTGAAAAAGAAAAGTTATTGTTCTAAAGATCTCTATTCTGAATCCTAGATCTCATGCTTGATTTTTTTGCATAAGTTTTTTAGGCCTGATGAGTATCAAATGCCATGAGAAATTCAAAAAATATATATTCATGTTTTTATGAACAATAATAAGTAAGATCGATTTAAAGACTATTCTATGTGACTACTCGTTCATCGGATGAAAGTGCAGAGCTAAAGTAGGTCTTCGGTCTTGGCGAACGCCGTTAGGATGGCTTCTTCACGTCTGAATTTTATGGTCCAAAATGCTATGCTCAATGTAATCTTATTTTTGACGTTTGCCAAAATTGGATATAAGAGGTGTTGCACAATGCTATGTTTTAAATATTTTCGCTCGTTGCAACGCACGGCATTTGTACTAGTATATATATGAATCATAAAAGCGTATTATGACTGAGCGGAAGTGTATTGTAATGGTGAACCCGATAAAGTCAATCCGTACTTTATTATTAGGGAGAGATTATTACACAGGGAAATTATCTGTTGATTCATTGGTTAAAAGCGACGATCCTTGGTTGGAAGTACAGGAAGGGTTCTGGATATCCAGAGTAACTTTGTAATGGTTTTGCTAATTCTTAGTCGACTGAGATTTAACTAAGTTCTGGTCGTCTCACAGCGGGATATGTTGTGCAAGGAGAGGCCGGTTTTCCTAGTTTTTTTTATTTTAGTCCTTAATGTTGAGTAACGTGATTGTATTAGAAAACATAGGTTAGACTAGGAATATTGTGGCTTGCCTTGTACTCCTATATATGCCTATGAGACTCAAGCAATACAACAACTATTCCACCAATCCATCTCTTCCATTTAACATGGTATCTATCGCAAGTCGATCCCAAACCCTAGCCGCCGCCGCTTCCGCACTTGCGTGCCGCCTCCGGGGCGGTCGGCTTCCACGACTGCCGGCGGGGGCCGCGCAACCCGTACCTAGGATTCGTCCGCCGGCTGTGTTGGCCGGCTGCCCTAGAGAGTCTTTTTTCGAGCTCTCGTTCTGGGTTTTTTCGCTCTCTCGCCGGTCGTTTTGATCGGCGTTTTCTTTTTGCTTTTTCGATCTCTGCTTGATTGGTTTGCGTCGCCCGCTGATAACCCACAAGTATAGGGGAACTATCGTAGTCCTTTCGATAAGTAAGAGTGTCGAACCCAATGATAAGCAGAAGGAAATGATAAGCGGTTTTCAGCAAGGTATTCTTTGCAAGTACTGAAATAAGTGGTAACAAATAGTTTTGTGATAGGATAAATTGTAACGAGCAACAAGTAACAAAAGTAAATAAAGTGCAGCAAGATGGCCCAATCCTTTTGTAGCAAAGGACAAGCCGGAACAAACTTTTATAATAGGAAAAGCGCTCCCGAGGACACATGGGAATATCGTCAAGCTAGTTTTCATCACGTTCATATGATTCGCGTTCGATACTTTGATAATTTGATATGTGGGTGGACCGGTGCTTGGGTGTTGTTCTTACTTGAACAAGCATCCCACTTATGATTAACCTCTATTCCAAGCATCCGCAACTACAACAAAAGTATTAAGGTAAACCTAACCATAGCATGAAACATGTGGATCCAAATCAGCCCCTTACGAAGCAACGCATAAACTAGGGTTTAAGCTTCTGTCACTCTAGCAACCCATCATCTACTTATTACTTCCCAATGCCTTCCTCTAGGCCCAAATAATGGTGAAGTGTTATGTAGTCGACGTTCACATAACACCACTAGAGGCTAGACAACATACATCTTATCAAAATATCAAACGAATACCAAATTCACATGACTACTAATAGCAAGACTTCTCCCTTGTCCTCAGGAACGAACGTAATTACTCACAAAGCATATTCATGTTCATAATCAGAGGGGTAATAATATGCATATAGGATCTGAACATATGATCTTCCACCAAATAAACCAACTAGCATCAACTACAAGGAGTAATCAACACTACTAGCAACCTACTAGCACCAATCCCGGACTTGGAGACAAGAATTGGATACAAGAGATGAACAAGGGTTTGGAGATGAGATGGTGCTGGTGAAGATGTTGATGGAGATTGCCCTCTCCTGATAAGAGGAGCGTTGGTGATGACGATGGTGACGATTTCCCCCTCCCGGAGGGAAGTTTCCCCGGCAGAACAGCTCTGCCGGAGCTCTAGATTGGATCCGCCAAGGTTCCACCTCGTGGCGGCGGAGTCTCGTCCCAAAAAGTTCCCCGTTATTTTTTTCTCATCGAAAGACTTCATATAGGAGAACATGGACGTCGGAGAGCCACCAGGGGGCCCACGAGGTAGGGGGCGCGCCCTAGGGGGGGCGCCCCCCACCCTCGTGAGCAGGGTGTGGGGCCCCTGGCCTTCATCTTTGGCGAGGATTTTTCTTTATTTATGTTAAGACGTTCCGTGGAGTTTCAGGACTTTTGGAGTTGCACAGAATAGGTCTCTAATATTTGCTCCTTTTCCAGCCCAGAATTCTAGCTGCCAGCATTCTCCCTCCTTATGTAAACCTTGTAAAATAAGAAAGAATAGCCATAAGTATTGTGACATAAAGTGAAATAACAGTCCATAATGCAATAAATATCAATATAAAAGCATGATGCAAAATGGACGTATCACCCGCCGCCGCCGTCGACACCCCGCGCCTCTACTCCAACACCGGCGCGACCGACCGGCTACTTCACCGACCCGGCGGCCTCGCACGACAAGCGGTCCCTCAATGCCGTCGTCCGTGCGCCGGCCCGCCCGTCGCCCTGTGCCGGCCGTCACCGCCCTACTCCGACCGGGACACCTACATCGCCTACATCCGATGGCCTCGTGCCATGCGGCGGCCAATCATAGCCCCCGTTCGCACGTCGGCCCGCCAATCGATCCACGCCACCTACCTCTGCCGCATCTGCACGGCGGCCCTGTGGGTTGCCTCGCCGGCCTCGTCTCCAGCTGCTTCGGGCCGGTTGCGTCAGGCCCATCGACTGCCATGAGCTTGGGCGCTGCTGCTCCATTGGTCGCTCGGGCCTCGCTGCCCTGGCGCTGGCGCTGCTTTGGTGGCCCGGGTACCGGTGCTGATGCGCTCGTTCGCATGTCATCCCACGCCGTCCATCGTCGCCAGTTTCATCTCGGACTCCGCTGCCACCCCGTATCCATCAAGCAGCGTCTTCGACCTCGCGCCCGATCGGATTGATCACCCGCCCGCCGCCGCGATCCGTCTCATCCACGCCCTGCGACCGACCTGGCATGTCGGTTGCGTGCGCCTCCGCAGGCCCCATGAAGATTGTCCCGAGTTCAGCGCGTCCCTCTACCGATCGAGCAACGGGCTGCTGCTGCGCCGCCCCATCAGGCCGCAGCGCCGCTGAGGGAGTCCTGGATTAGGGGGTGTTCGGATAGCCGAACTATACCTTCAGCCGAACTCCTGGACTATGAAGATACAAGATTGAAGACTCCGTCCCGTGTCCGGAAGGGACTTTCCTTGGCGTGGAAGGCAAGCTTGGCGATACGGATGTTCAGATCTCCTACCATTGTAACCGACTCTATGTAACCCTAACCCTATCCGGTGCCTATATAAACCGGAGGGTTTTAGTCTATAGGACAACATACACATCAACAATCATACCATAGGCTAGCTTCTAGGGTTTAGCCTCTCTGATCTCGTGGTAGATCTACTCTTGTACTACCCATATCATCAATATTAATCAAGCAGGACGTAGGGTTTTACCTCCATCGAGAGGGCCCGAACCTGGGTAAAACTTCGTGTCCCTTGCCTCCTGTTACCATCCGGCCTAGACGCACAGTTCGGGACCCCCTACCCGAGATCCGCCGGTTTTGACACCGACATTGGTGCTTTCATTGAGAGTTCCTCTGTGCCATCGCCGTCAGGCCTGATGGCTCCTACAATCATCAATGGCGATGCAGTCCAGGTTGAGACCTTCCTCCCCGGGCAGATCTTCATCTTTGGTGGCTTCGCACTGCGGGCCAATTCACTTGGCCATCTAGAGCATATCTAAAGCTACGCCCCTGGCCGTCAGGTCAGATTTGGAAGTTTAAACTACACGGCTGACATCCGCGGGGACTTGATCCTCGACGGATTCGAACCACTGCCGAGCACGCCGCACTGTCACGACGAGCACGATCTAGCTCTACCGTCGAACAGTGCCCTGGAGGCCGCACCCGCATCGGCTCTGACCCTTAGTTCGGAGCCAACCGCGCTGATTGAGGATGGGCGGTTGGACGCCACCTCGAGGGTTGTAATCCCAACGAGGTTGAGCCGAACACCAGCCCCGTACTCTGCAAGACTCGTGACTCCATGGAGCCGGATTCTTCTCCGGACTCCGAACCCTCCGCGCCCCTGCCGATCGAATCCGATTGGGCGCCGATCATGGTGTTCATAGCCGCGGACGTCTTTCAGCACTCGCCTTTCGGCGATATCCTGAAGTCACTGAAGTCTCTCTCTTTATCAGGAGAGCCCTGGCGGACTACGGTCAGCAAGGTTGGGGTACGGACGATGAAGAAATTCAAAACCCACTCACCACCCACTTTGTAGCCACTGTCGACGACTTAACCGACATGCTCGACTTCAACTCCGACGACATTGACGGTATGGACGCCGATGAAGGAGACGATGAAGAACCAACGCCTATTGAGCCCTGGAACACCACCTCGTCATATGACGTATACATGGTGGACGCACCAAAAGATGACGACGAAGAGCGGAAGGACGCACCGAAGGATTGTTCCCTTGAAAAGCAGTCAAAGCGGCAACGTAAGCGTCGCCCCAAATCCCGCCTCGACGGAAATAGTGATCACACAGACCCAGCGCTGGAGCAGGGCGAACCGCTGCCGGACAACGGCAATCCGGATAATCAAATCGAACAAACAAACCCTATCAAGGATAATGGTCCGGACGACATAACATTGGACAGGCACCCGGAGGAGCAGAACGCCCGTAAAAGGCTTGTTGCCACCGCGAGGAGCCTCAAAAAGTAGAAGCGGAGGCTCAAGGCCGCGCAAGACACACTCCAATTCAGATGGAGCAAAATACTCAACACTGCAGCAAGGTACAGCGACAATCGCCCCTCCAAGAGCTACCCAGAGCGGAAGCTGCTACCCGAATTCGATGAGGAGGCCGCAGACCCCCCACAACCAAATATCACAGCAGCCACCTGGTCGGATAGACGACCCCTCTACCAACACAGAGCGGCATACAACGCCGCTCACAATACAACATGCGACACAGGCGAGGGTTCGCACCCAAAGGACGGCGCAACAAGATCCATCTATGGACCACACAAGCGCCCCCCAGCATACAATGCAACACAACAAATATCCGAACAACGCGGTACACCCAGCTACAGGGGTGCCGCACACCCTCTATGTTTCACCGACGAGGTGCTGGACCATGAATTTCCAGAGGGATTCAAACCCATAAACATAGAGGCATACGATGGAACAATAGACCCCGGGGTTTGGATTGAGGACTATATCCTTCATATCCATATGGCTCGAGGAGATGATCTCCACGCCATCAAATACTTACCCCTCAAGCTCAAAGGGCCAGCTCGTCAGGCTTAAAGGCCTCCCCGAAAGCTCCATTGGAAGTTGGGAAGAGCTCGAAGACGCCTTTCAGGCAAATTTTCAAGGGACTTATGTCCGACCTCCGGATGCGGATGATCTGAGTCATATAACTCAGCAGCCCGGAGAGTCAGCCGGAAAGCTTTGGAATAGGTTTCTTACTAAAAAGAACCAGATTGTCGACTGTCCGGACGCCAAAGCCTTAGCGGCTTTCAAGCATAGCGTCCGTGACGAATGGCTCGCCAGACACCTCGGCCAAAATAAGCCGAGAACGATGGCCGCATTAACAAACCTCATGACCCGCTTTTGCGCGGGTGAGGACAGCTGGCTGGCCAGATGCAGCACCAGCGACCCCAGTACATCGGAAGTTAGAGATGGAAACGGGAAATCATGGCGCAACAACAATAACAAACGCCGGAATAAAGAAGACAGCACGAAGGGCATGGCAGTAAATGCCGGATTCAAAAGCTCTCGGCTAGGTCAAAAGCCGCCCACTAAAGGCACCAGGGATGAACTGTCCAGCCTCAACAAAATTCTGGACCAAGTATGTCAGATCCACAGTACCCCGGGTAAACCTGCTAATCATACCCACAGAGAATGTTGGGTCTTCAAGCAGTCCGGCAAGCTCAACGCCGTACACAAGGGGGAGGACACACCAAGTGAAGACGAGGACGAGCCCCCCCAAGCAAGACATGGGGGAACAAAAGAAATTCCCACCAGAGGTCAAAACAGTAAACGTACTACACATGATCAAGGGGAAAAACAATGCGGCACCCCCAGGAAAATATACCCAAGTGCCTGTCACCTCGAAGTCCTACCAATGGTCGTCTCAACCGATCACTTTCGACCATCGTGATTACTCAGCAAGTATCCGACACGCAGGATGGGCTACCTTGGTATTACACCCAGTAATTGGCGGATATCACTTCACACGAGTCTTGATGGACGGCGACAGCAGCCTAAACCTAATATACCATGATACAATCCGTGGGATGGGGTTAGACCCAACGCAAATTCGCCATAGCAATACTACCTTTAAAGGAGTAATGCCAGGCCTAGGGGCTCGTTGTACGGGCTCCCTCCTACTACAAGTTATATTCGGCTCCCCCGATAACTTCCGTAGCGAGCATTTAACCTTCCACATCGCACCGTTTCAAAGTGGCTATCAAGCACTGCTCGGGCGCGAAGATTTCGCTCGCTTTAATGCAATACCACACTACGCCTCCCTCACACTCAAGATGCCTGGTCCACGCAGCATCATTTCAGTGCACGCAAATATCAAGCGATCTCTGCGCGCCGAAGAGAGTGAGGCCGCCTTGGCAGGCACACACTAAAGGTGCCCAGACTAGCCAAAGCGCCCCATAGGTCGTCAAGACCTCAGACACAACTAATCAAGTCCGGCGCCGCTACTTATACCGAATAAATGGTCACACCCCTATTTACAAGGGGCTCAACGCGCGCAGACATGTGGCCATTCCTCCTCATCTTGAATTATACATAGTTTCTTCAATTATCTTTTTGCACGACAACCTTTCTCACCTAAATTCCTCTCTTTTATAGACGATCATCGTGCCACACCCGTCCAGGATACGGCACAACAGAGACACAGACGCAGACGTGCAACAGGGACCCGCTCCAAGGATTCTTTTTAGATTAAGACCCTGCGTAAACCTTTTTTACTGTCTCTTGTTGATACATATGCACCGTTGAGAAGGATGCTGACGTCTTGGCATGTGGCCACGCCAGACTAATGCACATACCTGGACATAAGGGGCTTCTTACGAAGGCCATTATTTAGGCCCAGTTTATACCACAAAGACCGAATACCTTAGGGAGTGTTCGGCGTCACGAGTTTGGCCCTATAAGCATCAGCTCCGAATCATTGTCTTTGGTCAAATGTTGGGTTTGCCCGGCTCCTGTGTTTTGGTGCCTTACGTTCCGCTTTACCGGCTAAGGTAGCACCAGGAGAACTACTGCGATTGTGCCCTGGTTCATCCGGACGAGCACCTCAGTAGAGAAAGCCGAAAACTGACTGTCATGATCTAGCGCAAGACTGGTCAACCACTCGATGACCCATGGGAATGTTAGAATTCCTCCGCCTTAACGAAGGGACACTTTCCGGCCAGGCATATACGCACCCCGGGATCGGGAGAGTGCGGAGCCACCAGGGGCTATCTAGTAGCCCCACTGTCAAACTCCTATGGCCAAGTGAAAGTGTTAAAGCATTATAGTCCGGTTGCCTCGCTCGCTCCGCTATCACCTCCTTAATAGGACCAAGACGTTGGGTTAAGTGTGAACGCATGTTTCTGCGAACACCTCCGCATTATATGCGTGGGGGTTGAAGCCGACGACTGCAATCTTTCAGGTTATACACATGTATACATAAACGGCCGCCCAGGAGGCATCACATTACTTTCAGGCAAAAATTTAAAAGTAGCCTTATGAAAATTTATAAAAGCATTTCGCTTACAATGAGATTACATGTCACTCAAACATAATATTTTTTGAGCACTGGGTCTCTATCAAACGAGCACCCTCAAGAACTTCCTCAAAGTAGTGCTTAGCGGCCCTTCGACCTATGGCCGAATCCTGCGTTGCAACAGTGGTAGCATCCATCTCTGCCCAGTATGCTTTAGCATGGGCAAAGTCCATTCGTGCGCCTTCTATGCACGCCGACCTCTTCATCGCATTTATGTGCGGCACCACGTCAAGGAACTGCTGCACCAAGCTGAAATAGCTGCTCGGTTTCGACCTTCCCGGCCATAGCTGATCCACAACAGACCTCATGGAGAGTCCGGACAACCTATTTAGTTCGGCCCATTCGGCTAATTGGTCCGTCAATGAAAGCAGACGCTCGGGAGAAAGGAACTATTTCCAAAACAGCTGGTCTACCTCACGGCCCGTTTGACTCTGGAAGTATTTGACCGCATCGGCAACGCTCGCCGCCAAATCCATATACACATCCTCCGAACTCCATAGCCGATCCAGAGGGGCATACCGTGGATCTCCGAACTTCCTCTGCAGCATAAAGGATTTCCCGGCTACAATATCCCCGGCTTCCCGCAGCTCCTCCTTCTTTGCCCTCATAGCAGAACGGAGGTCTTTTCCCATTGCAGCAGCCTTCTCAAGGTCTGATGCCTTCGCCTGGTTTTCCTTTTCAAGAGCCCGGCAACGGTCGACGGCGGCTTTTAATTCTACGGCCATATTAGCCATCTTATCCCGGCTCTCGCCATGCGTGGCCTTCTCGACTCGCAACTCTTCGACCGCCTTCAAAGCAGCCACATTACCCAATCTCGCTTGTTCCTTGGCTCGGGCAAGTTCCCCCCGCAAGGCTTCAACAGTGGCAGCTCCATCTACAGTAATAACATGTTAAATATACTGGCTTCATGCTGCTCTTACTATGCGGCGTTTACCAGATAATAACACCTACCATGCGCCTCGTCAAGACTTTTGTTAACAAGCTCGATGTCGGCGTCTGCCGCATCCAACTGTCGTTCTAAATGGGCAAACTCGCGAGCCCGGGTAGCCACCGGAGCTTCCATCACCTGCACATAAAGGCAGTATGGTTATTACCTGGGAATATGATCCTCTATTCGTCGTCGTTTCCGACGACGACCAGAGTCTTAGGGGCTACTATCTACACAGGGCACACCTAGTATGTGCAGGACTATCATACATTATTTTACGTACCTCAAAGCCTGTCAGTAGACTCATAAAAGCTTTATGCAATCCGCTTTCGGCGGACGAGATTCTCTCCATCACCGTATTCATCAGCACACGGTGTTCATCTGAGATGGCCGCTCGCCCCACCAACTCCCTCAGAACATCCAACCACACACTAGACGGTGCCGGACTCGTTTGTCTGCTCTCTTCGGGAGCCGGACACTGGGAACTTCGGGGGTCGACGGGATTATCTTCTGGCCTCGCCGGACTCGGAGAGGCCCTCCGCCACGACACTTCAGGGTCGCCCGCTTCCGGAGCGGAGGAGTCCGGAGGAGTCCGGAGGAGGCGTTTCGCTCTCCATCATCTCTGGAAGAAGATCCCCCGAAGATGAGCTCATTTGAGAGGGGCTAAGGCCCGAACTGCAAAGATACATGCAGTGGTTATCTTCTCAGAAGAAAAGACGACATATCTGTACTATTAAGATATTTTGGGTCACTTACGACTCGTGGGAGAATTGATCCCCCCGCGGACTTTGTGCGGCAACCGCACCCCCCGGGGTAGGACCCTCTGTGGGAGACTTCTTCTCCCGTTTGGAAGCTTCGGCTTCTGAATCCCCAGACGCAATCCTTTTACTCTTCTGGTCGACTTCCTTCATGGAGACGCTCGCTCCCTCGGCTAGAGCGGCTAGCGTTTGGGGCCCGCGACCGCCCGCATTTTCCTTCGAGGGCTCCGGGCAAGGTGCGGCCTGGAGCATCTTTTCCAATATCGGATTTTCCAAACCCTCAGGGAGGGGGGCCGAGCACCGAATCAACTTCGCCTTCGTTAGCCAGTCCTGGTCAAAAAGCGGACTCTCAGAAATAACTTCACATCAAAGGAGAGGTAGTACGCTCGGTCGGAAGATGCCTTACCTGTTCGGCGGCGCGGTTGCTACTCAGGCCCGCATCCTCGGTGATTTCCGGACACTCCACTTGAGGTCCGAAGAATGACTTGTACATCTCCTCGTGCGTCAGGCTGAGGAAATTTTGAATGGCGCATGGTCCCTCGGGATTAAACTCCCACAAGCGAAGAGGCCGGCGTTTGCAAGGCTGGACTTGGCGAACCAGCATAACTTGTGCTACCGCAACCAAACTGAAATCTCCATTAAAGAGATCTTGAATGCGGCTTTGCAGTATAGGCACGTCCTTGGCCGGACCCCAGCTCAATCCTCTGCTAATCCATGACATCAGTTGTGGTGGAGGGCCCGGGCGAAAGACAGGGGCGGCCGCCCACTTGGCACTTCTAGGAGCCGTGATGTAGAACCACTCCTATTACCACAATTCAGACACCTCTGGAATGGAACCTTTGGGCCATGCAGCTCCCGTCATCTTGCGTATTGAGGCACCTCCACACTCCGCATGTTGCCCCTCGTTCATCTTCGGTTTTACTTCAAAGGTCTTGAGCCATAGGCCAAAGTGAGGGGTAACCCGGAGGAAGGCCTCGCACACAACAATAAATGTCGTGATATGAAGAAAGGAGTCCGGAGCTAGATCATGGAAATCTAGCCCGTAGTAAAACATCAAGCCCCTGACAAAAGGATCCAATGCAAGGCCTAGACCTCGGAGGAAGTGGGAGACGAACACGACGCTCTTGTTGGGTTCGGGGGAGGGGACGGCCTACCCCCGGGGAGGCAGCCGATGCAGAATCTCGGCGGTCAGATATCTGGCCTCCCTCAACTTTTTGACGTCTTCTTCCGTGACGGAAGAAGGCGCCCATCGGCCTTTAAGGCTAGATCCGGACATGACTAAAGGTTCGGAGCACCTGACCTGAACTTTGGGCATTTGAGCTTGAGGTGGGGGAAGGATTCGATTGAGCACGGGAGGGAAAAATAAAAAGCCTCGTCCCTTTATAAAGAGGGTGGATATCGAGCGTCCTCCCCATGTCCGTTTGGACTTGCCTATGATCTAGGAGTCCTAGAAGCGGTTGGGTTACCCACGCCCGTATTGATGAGAATCCCGGAATAAGGGGACACGATCTCTGCTTTAACAAGACATGCCAAGGAAACCGCCTCGCGTAACGCGCTAAGATGGATAGTAAAACGGTTCGAATAAAAGCTTGGCCGTGGTGTGATGTCACACTACAGAATACGTCAGCGGATTAGATTTGTGTAAATATTATTCTCTCTATGGCAATATGTGGAAACTTATTTTGCAGAGCCGGACACTATCTTTGTGTTCAAAATCTTCTATGAAGTACTTGGAGGAGGAACCCGCCTTGCAATGCCGAAGACAATTTGCGCGCCGGACTCGTCGTCATTGAAGCCTGGTTCAGGGGCTACTGAGGGAGTCCTGGATTAGGGGGTGTTCGGATAGCCGAACTATACCTTCAGCCGGACTCCTGGACTATGAAGATACAAGATTGAAGACTCCGTCCCGTGTTCGGAAGGGACTTTCCTTGGTGTGGAAGGCAAGCTTGGCGATACGGATGTTCAGATCTCCTACCATTGTAACCGACTCTATATAACCCTAACCCTATCCGGTGCCTATATAAACCGGAGGGTTTTAGTCCGTAGGACAACATACACATCAACAATCATACCATAGGCTAGCTTCTAGGGTTTAGCCTCTGTGATCTCATGGTAGATCTACTCTTGTACTATCCATATCATCAATATTAATCAAGCAGGACGTAGGGTTTTACCTCCATCGAGAGGGCCCGAACCTGGGTAAAACTTCGTGTCCCTTGCCTCCTGTTACCAGCCGGCATAGACGCACAGTTCAGGACCCCCTACCCGAGATCCGCCGGTTTTGACACCGACAGCCGCCGCCCCATGGTTCTTCTCCCGGCTGCACCGACCCGCGTCACTGTTGCGCCGTCCCTTCGGTCCATAGTGCCACGGCCCGCGGTCCACCGCTGCCCCGGGGCCGTCTGCTCCAGGCCGTCCCCGTGGCTGCACCGACCCTCGCGCTGCCGCTGCGTCGCCCCGTCGGGCCGTAGCGAGCGTGGCACGCGGTCCACGCCGCCGCCCCGAGGCTGTCCCCGCGGTTGCACCGAGCCGTGCTCCGCCGCTACACCGCCCCTTCAGGCTGGAGCGCCGTGGCTCGCGGTCCCTATGACCGTCCCGAGGTCTTCCACCGTCGCCCTGACCTGCCCGCCGCCACTGCGTCTCCCCTTCGGGCCGTAGCGTTGCGGCCCGCGGTCCACCGTCGTCCCTGCGTGTCGACTTCTCGTGGTATGTTCCGCGCCGCCTCCCTTGGCGCGGGAACATCATCGTCTACGCCGGTCTTCGTCACGCTGTTGGGTTCTCCTCGCCTACTTCGAGCACCGCCGCCGCGCTCCTAACTTAGCCGCCGCCGCCGTCAGGCCACCGTCGCCGCTCTTCTTCGACCGCCGCCGCCGCTACCCCCGTAGCTGACGCCACCGCCCGTCCACCTCCCTTCGTCTTTGTCCAGCACCAGCCAGTCGCCAGCGTCGTCGTCATCTACCCCGACCACTTCGTCTACTCCGACCACCGTTGGTGACATCGGCCCCGCGTAGATGGATGCCGCAATCGTCGTCGAATTCTTCCCTGCTGGCCTCTCCGACTTCCTCGACATGGCGTACAGCTCGTGCAAGTCCCAGTCTCCGCGTGCCCGGTGCTGGCAACAATGCCGCGTGCCTTCGTCCACGACGTGTCCCTGGACCTGGCAAGCCTGGTGCGGCGCCCCGTCAACTTCGTCTTCGTCCGTCTACGCATGCCCGGTGCTGGCAATACCGGTGCATGCTTTCGTCTATGATGTGTCCCCGGGCTTGGCAAACCCGCCACGACGCGTCGTCAACAACATCTCGTTTCCGGCGCACCACTACTTGGACACCACTGCGCCCATGCTAACTCGGCGCCCCCTTGCACCTGTGGCTCCACGGCGACTTCCTCGACACAGGCTACCCCGACCACGACATTCTTCGCACGGCTACCTCGACCACGGGTACACCACCCACGCTCTCGGCTCCCTCAACAAACGGCACAAAGGGCTACAGCCTTGCTTGAGCAACCTCGTCGGTTTCCACTCCAGCCACGACTCCGCGATGCGTCAACCGTTACGACTGTGGGGGGTGTCCATCGGCTTGCCTTCGGATTCTTCTCCGGTCTCACTGTCTACGTCGCTACCGTTGTGACTGCGGGGGGATGTTGAGTAACGTGATTGTATTAGGAAACATAGGTTAGACTAGGAATATTCTGGCTTGTCTTGTACTCCAAGCAGATCATGTACTCCTATATATATGCCCATGAGGCTCAAGCAATACAACAACTATTCCACCAATCCCTCTCTCCCTTCTAACACTTAATCCCTTATGTCTATTAACCTACGTTTTTGTGTTAAGTTCAAAAAAACTACATTTTTGTGTTCCTCCCTCTCGGTGTTGCTGCCTCATGTTTCCTCCGCACGTGTCGCCGTCGCCTATCGTTGTTCCGTCACCTCTATTCATCTGCCTTCAAATGATAACTTTCAACTCGATCAAAACATCAACTGAATTAGTTCTTAGGTTGATCTATGTACTATATGGTTGTTCTTGTAAAAGAATCTAAAGCTGGGAAAATACAGAGGAGCTCCCGGGTGCTCCATCCCCTATACGAATATTAATTTCAAAAAAATACCAAGCAAAATAAAAAAAAACTAAAAATGGGGATATCAAACCTGGGTGCCCAATCTACTCCCGTATGATGGAAAAATACCACAAAATGTATCTGTGGTGAAGAAAATACAGTATAGCCTACGATCTATCCAAACAAATTTTTTCTATACAAAGAAACTTTTCCTTTTTTTTACCGAGAATACATTTCCTGATATTTTTTTCACGAAACTTCACATGGGAGTAGACTGGGCACTCAGGTTTGATATCCCAAAATTCCAGTTTTTTGAATTTTCGTGCTTTATTTGTTGATCTTCTTTGCGTATTTTTATTCACTGCCGCCAGGTACGTTCCATATCTTATTTGCTTCATTTTTGTCCTTTGAAGCTTTGAAGGATCTTAGTGAACCTGATAGGTAGTATGTCGCACTACCCAAAAAAGACACATCCAAGATGATATGTATTTGTCATAGTAAGTCATGTTTTTGTTATCCATGTGTATCCATGAAGTTTTTATGATAGAATTAAGATAGTCATACTTGTGTTGTCGTAGATATGTTCCGTGGCAATATTTGTCGTTTTATCATGGAAGTGTGCTCTTCCATGACGGACAATGTCGCGTCATGGAAGTGCTTCATAAAGGGTAGCCGACATGTTGCAACCTCCCAAATGGGTCGCCGTCAAGCTAATGGGTGCGGGTTCTGGATCCGATACCCATTAATGATGTGGCCAACTGTCGATCCTCCACGTGACAGCTTCCCATTGGCCGATGGAGCAAATCCCAATCTTAAACAATTGGATCCCTTAACATACTCTTCTGATGAACCTGAAAGTTACTATTATGATCACCCTATTATGGATAATATTTGGCAACCCCAAAGTAACCTTCCATTATGAAGGTCCACAATGTTCTTATGGTCTAAGGACATGAGTATACATTAACACATAATATGGTAATACTGATAACATAGTGATTAGCGATGATGGGATCCCGTAGTATATCATAAGTTGTGTATGTCCAACACCATTGCTCTGCTAACAATGTGCTCCCATTATTGCAGACATCCTTGTTACTTAAACGATGCCCTATGATCAAAAAAACATGACCATGATACAATACATGAGCTAGTCTTAGAGGTGAGACTAGGGATGTAGTTGGTGTTTATGTCTTCACACATGCAACTAAGTTTTCTTGTGTGATAGTACGAGAAACAACCAACACCCTCGGTAGGGTGGAGAACCTGGTGAGAAGTACTAGAAGAGAGTTTGCACAAGGGGGTTACAAGATTGATCAATGGGTAGATGGTAATGGTTACCCCTAGCATCGCCTTATATAGGGGACGAGAGCTAGGGTCTACACGGTGCCTAACCGATCTAACGTTGTCGGCATCTTGGCATGCACGCCAAGATGATCTTTTAGCCTCAGCCGGACCCTTGGCTACGTCTTGGAGCCGAGCCACCACCAGGCCTCCTAGCTCTCTGAGGCCGACCCACCACCGGGCATCCCGATTGATGGGCCACCCCCGGTGTATTGCATTGTCAGTAGCCCCCAAGCATGGCTGGAGGGGCGTCCATCTCCCCTTCAGCGAGTCCACCTTCACACTTGCTTAAGGGGAGCCCGAGATGGTTTGGCCCATGCGCGCGGCAGGCCACATGCTCCTTTTCTATTTTTTGTTTTTGTTTTTTTCTTTATTTTTGTGCTTTTTTATACTTAAAAATATTCTACATATATATTACAAAAAACACTCTACAAAAAACATTTGAAAAAAAGTTGAACAAGTATTAAAAAATGTTGAATAAGTATTTGAAAATTTTGAACAAGTATTTGAAAAATGTTAATCAAACATTCGGAAAAATGTTGAATGTAATAGAAAAATTGTTGATCATGTATTAAAAAATGATGATTTCTTTATCATGTATCTAAAAATGTTAATCAAGTATTTAGAAAGAAATATTAAACATGTATTTGAAAAAACAATAATCCAGCATTTGGGAAATGTTAAATATTTATAGAAAAATGTTGAACATATATTTAAAAATGATGAAAAAAATTGATCGTGTATATAAAAATGTTAATCAAGCATTTGAAAAATATGTTGAACAAGTATTTGAAAAATGAGAATCAGGCATTTGGAAAATGCTAAATGTGTATAAAAACTGTTGACCATGTGTTAAAAAATGATGATTTATTGATCATGTATATAAAAATGTCAATCAAGAATTTTAAGAAATGCTGAAAAAATATTTAAAAAATAATGAGCATGGATTTGGAAAATGTTAAATGTGTATAGAAAAAATGTTGACCATGTATTAAAAAATGTTAAAATTGTATTTGAAAAATGTTAATCAAGAATCTCAAAAAATGTTAACCATGTATTCAAAGAATAATAATCTGGTATTTGAAGAAAACTGATGGAAAACAAGAAAGAAAGAAACAAAACTGAAGAAAAATGAAGAAAAAAACAAAGTGAAAACCAAGAAAGATTTGAAGAAAACCGAAGAAAGGTAATGAAAAAGAAAGAAAACAAAAAAAACAAAATGGTTAATCCGCATGTTCCCCAGGCGTCATGCCTTGTTTGAATACATAAACCAAGGAAAGGTAATTAAAACGCTAAAAGTGGATCTCAGGACCCACTATAGCACCCCAGCGGGTATATCGAGATGTGGACCCCAGAAGACCACCAAGGGTCATCAGTGATCCTCGGAAATAAAGCTTTAAGGAATTGACATCGTCATAGAAGACCTTGGAATTCAAGCCCGGCGGCCTTCAAACACGATGGGTTGGATTGTTTTTTTGTAAAGGGCCTTGCCAAAAGATGCCCTGATGGTCTGGAACGTTTTGTTATGCAGGTCCATACATGGAAGCATAAAAGAAGAAGTCGAGCATTGGAAGTTAATAAAAGTACTTCGGATCTCGAGAGACCTCAGATATGGTGTTAAATTAGAAGACCGAACTCGCCTACGAAGCCGGAGACCGAAAACAACAAAGTTATTCTAAGAAGTTCAGGGGCTACTGACGGTGTCCTGGATTAAGGGGATGCACACCACGTCATCCTTCCATTTATGAATCGGGCCGAGGACCACTAAGAACCATGTTGGGGAACGCGGTATTTCAAAAATTTCCTACGAACACGCAAGATATATCTAGGAGATGCATATCAACGAGTGGAGAGAGTGTGTCTACATACCATCGTAGACCGAAAGCGGAAGTGTTTAGTAACGCGATTGATGTAGTCGAACGTCTTCACGATCCAACCGATCCAAGTACCGAACGTATGGCACCTCCGCGATCTGCACCACGTTCAGCTCGGTGACATCCCTCGAACTCTTGATCCAGTTGAGGCCGAGGTAGAATTACGTCAGCAGGACGGCGTGGTGACGGTGATGATGAAGTTACCGGCGCAGGGCTTCGCCTAAGCACTACGACGATATGACCGAGGTGTGTAACTGTGGAGGGGGGCACCGCACACGGCTAAAAGATCAACTTGTGTGTTGTAGGGGTGCCCCCTGCCTCCGTATATAAAGGAGGGAGAGGGAGAGGCAGCCGACCCTAGGGGGCGCGCCAAGGTGTGGAGTCCGACTAGGACTCCCTAGTCCTAGTAGGATTCCACCTCCCACACGGAGTAGGAAAGGGGGAAGGGAGAAGGAGAAGGAAAGGGGGGGGGGGTCGGGCCCCTTCTCCTAGTCCTAATCGGCCTCCTGCCCAAGGGGGGGGGCGCACCAGCCCCTTGTCGGCTGGTGTGCTTCCCTCTTATGGCCCATAAGGCCCATAACTTCTCCCGGGGGGTTCCGGTAACCTCCCGGTACTCCGAAAAAATGCCCGAACCACTCGGAAACATTATGATGTCCAAATGCAATCTTCCAATATATGAATCTTTACCTTTCGACCATTTCGAGACTCCTCGTCATGTCCCTGATCTCATCCGGGACCCCGAGCAACATTCGGTCACCAAATCACATAACTCATATAATACAAAATCATCATCAAACGTTAAGTGTGCGGACCTACGGGTTTGAGAACTATGTAGACATGACCGCGACACATCTCCGGTCAATAACCAATAGCGGAACCTGGATGCTCATATTGGCTCCTACATATTCTACGAAGATCTTTACCGGTCAAACCGCATAACAACATACGTTGTTCCCTTTGTCATCGGTATGTTACTTTCCCGAGATTCAATCGTCAGTATCATCATACCTAGTTCAATCTCGTTATCGGAAAGTCTCTTTACTCGTTCCATAATGCATCATCTTGATAACCCACAAGTATAGGGGATCGCAACAGTTTTCGAGGGTAGAGTATTCAACCCAAATTTATTGATTCGACACAAGGGGAGCCAAAGAATATTCTCAAATATTAGCAGCTGAGTTGTCAATTCAACCACACCTGGAAAACTTAATATCTGCAGCAAAGTATTTAGTAGCAAAGTAATATGGAAGTAACGGTAATGGTGGCAAAAGTAACAGTATTGGTTTTGTAGTGATTGTAACAGTGGCAACGGAAAAGTAACTAAGCAAAGATCAATATGTGAAAAGCTCGTAGGCAATGGATCAGTGATGGATAATTATGTCGGATGTGATTCCTCATGCAACAATTATAACATAGGGTGGCACAGAACTAGCTCTAGTTCATCAATGTAATGTAGGCATGTATTCCAAATATAGTCATACATGCTTATGGAAAAGAACTTGCATGGCATCTTTTGTCCTACCCTCCCGTGGCAGCGGGGTCCTATTGAAAACTAAGGGATATTAAGGCCTCCTTTTAATAGAATACCGGACCAAAGCATTAACACTTAGTGAATACATGAACTCCTCAAACTACGGTCATCACCGGTAAGTATCCCGATTATTGTCACTTAGGGGTTAACGGATCATAACACATAATAGATGACTATATACTTGCAACATAGGATCAAGAACTCACATATATTCATGAAAACATAATAGGTTCAGATCTAAAATCATGGCACTCGGGCCCTAGTGACAAGCATAAGCATAGCAAAGTCATAGCAACATCAATCTCAGAACATAATGGATACTAGGGATCAAACCCTAACAAAACTAACTTGATTACATGATAAATCTCATCCAACCCATCACCGTCCAACAAGCCTACGATGGAATTACTCATGCACGGCGGTGAGCATCATGAAATTGGTGATGGAGGAAGGTTGATGATGATCATGGCGATGGATTCCCCTCTCCAGAGCCATGAACGGACTCCAGATCAGCCCTCCCGAGAGAGATTAGGGCTTGGCGGCGGATCCGTATCGTAAAACATGATGAATCCTTCTCTCTGATTTTCTTTCTCCCCGTATGTGAATATATAGAGTTGGAGTTGAGGTCGGTGGAGCACTAGGGGGCCCACGAGGCAGGGGGCGCGCCTAGGGGGGTAGGCGCGCCCCCACCCTTGTGGACAGTGTGTAGGCCCCCTGGCCTTGATTCTTTCGCCAATATTTTTTATATATTCCAAAAATATTCTCCGTTGATTTTTAGGTCATTCCGAGAACTTTTATTTCTGCACAAAAATAACACCATGGCAATTCTGTTGAAAACAGCGTCAATCCAGGTTAGTTCCATTCAAATCATGCAAGTTAGAGTTCAAAACAAGGGCAAACGTGTTTGGAAAAGTAGATACATTGGAGACGTATCAACTCCCCCAAGCTTAAACATTTGCTTGTCCTCAAGCAATTATGTTGATAAACTGAAAGTGATAAAGAAAAACTTTTACAAACTCTGTTTGCTCTTGTTCTTGTAAATATGTAAAGTCAGCATTCAAGTTTTCAGCAAAGATTATAAACTAACCATATTCACAATAACATTTAGGTCTCATGTTTACTCATATCAATGACATAATCAACTAGCGAGCAATAATAGTAAATCTCGTATGACAACACTTTCTCAAAACAATCATAATATGATATAACAAGATGGTATCTCGCTAGCCCTTTCTGAGACCGCAAAACATAAATGCAGAGCACCTCTGAAGATCAAGGGCTGACTGGAAATTGTAATTCATGGTAAAAGAGATCCAGTCACAGCCATACTCAATGTAAACTAATAGTAATGCATCCAAATGACAGCGGTGCTCTCCAACTAGTGCTTTTTAATAAGAGGATGATGACTCAACATAAAAGTAAATAGATAGGCCTTTTGCAGAGGGAAGCGGGGATTTGTAGAGGTGCCAGAGCTCGGTTTTGAAATAGAGATGAATAATATTTTGAGCGGTATACTTTCATTGTCAACATAACAACTGAGAGATCTCGATATATTCCATGCTACACACATTATAGGCAGTTCCCAAGCAGAACGGTGAAGTTTATACTCCCCCTACCACCAACAAACATCAATCCATGGCTTGTCTGAAACAATGGGTGCCCCCAACTAACAACAATCCTGGGAGAGTTTTGTTTGCAATTATTTTGATTTGAATTGAGCATGGGACTGCGCATCCCGGTTACCAGCCATTCTCTCGTGAGTGAGGAGCGGAGTCCACTCCTCTTGAGAATAACCCGCCTAGCATGGAAGATATAGACAACCCTAGTTGATACATGAGCTATTCGAGCATACAAAATGGAATTTCATTTGAAGGTTTGGAGTTTGGCACATACAAATTTACTTGGAACGGCAGGTAGATACCGCATATAGGAAGGTATGGTGGACTCATATGGAATAACTTTGGGGTTCATGGAATTGGATGCACAAGCAGTATTCCCGCTTAGTACAAGTGAAGGCTAGAAAGGGACTGGGAAGCGACCAGCTAGAGAGCGACAACAGTCATGAACATGCATTAAAATTAATCAACATTGAATGCAAGCATGAGTAGGATATAATTCACCATGAAGATAAGTATCGTGGAGGCTATGTTGATTTTGTTTCAACTACATGCGTGAACATGTGCCAAGTCAAGCCACTTGAATCATTCAAAGGAGGATACCACCCTATCATACCACGTCACAACCATTTTAATAGCATGTTGACACGCAAGGTAAACCATTATAAACTCCTAGCTACTTAAGCGTGGCATGAGCAACTATAATCTCTAATTGTCATTGCAAACATGTTTCATTCATAATAGGCTGAATCAAGAACGATGAACTAATCATATTTACAAAAACAAGATAGGTCAAGTCCATACCAGCTTTTCTCATCTCAATCTGTTTATCATATATCATCATTATTGCCTTTCACTTGCACAACCGAACGGTGTGGATAATAATAATAGTGCGTGTGCATTGGACTAAGCTGGAATCTGCAAGCATTCAATATACAGGAGAAGACAAGGTAATATGGGCCCTTTGTTAGGTCAACAATAATGTATATAAGAGCCAATCAACATTTTCATTATGGTCTTCTCCTCTGACCCCCAAAGAAAAGAAATAAACTATTTACACGGGAAAGCTCCCAACAACAAAAGAAGAACGAGAAATATTTTTGGGTTTTCTTTTTAATTACTACTACTACATGCATGGAAAGTAAACTAGCTAAAAGCTACAACTTATTTTTTTTGTTTTTCTTAAGGTTTTTCAAACACACAAGAAGAAAGCCTAAAACATAAAATAAACTAGCATGGATAGTACAATGAAAAAGTATGAGCACCGACAACTGGCATGAGTGTGTGAACATGAATGTAATGTCGGTGAGAAATACGTACTCCCCCAAGCTTAGGCTTTTTGCCTAAGTTGGTCTATGGCCATGGCTAGCCTGGTGGATATCCGAAGTTGAAGCTGGGGTCGTACTGAGATGCAGCAGCTACTGCCTGACGAGCTGCAACTTGGAGGCGAGCTGCCTCCGTCCTCCTCTCGTACTTGTTCGCCTCCTCCCTGGTTATAACATATCTCCCTTTTGTCTGAAAGTCAAAGAAAGCGGGAGCAGGGAGAGCAACATGGACAGTGTGACGCCTGTCAAAGATTAGTCGGGACTGGAGAGGTTGTTCATTCCTCTCAATAAACTGATGGCGAACCATAGCATTAAAATCTAGGTAAGCAGGAGGCAACTCCATATCATTCTCATGTATGGGTATCTTAAGAAAATTAGCTACACGAGTTGCATAAATTCCACCAAACAAATCTTCACTTAAACTATTAAGATGCAACCTACGTGCAACAATAGCCCCCAAGTATATTGTTTATCACCTAATACAACACTCTTGAGGACACTAAGATCTGGAATGCACATGTGACAAGCCTCATCCTTACCATTAATGCATCTACCTATAAAGAGAGCAAAATAATGTATGGCAGGAAAATGAATGCTCCCTATGGTAGCTTGTGTTATTTCTCTAGATTCCCCTACAGTGATAGTAGCAAGAAATTCTTCAAATTCAGATTTGCGAGGTTCACTAACATTACCCCATTGCGGGAGTTTACAAGCAGTACTAAAATCTTCTAAGTCCATGGTATAAGATTTATCATACTGATCAAATAGGACAGTGTGAGAATTGCGTGATGATGTAAATTTAAATCTTCTCACAAAGCAATCAGTTAGGTGATAATATTGGGGGCACTTATCTGACATGAAGCCCTCAAGTTCAGGATTACGCACCAAAGCATTATATTCCTCCTTAATTCCTGCTTGGACCATAAAATCTTCTGACGGGCATTCACAAGGCCGCACTTGAGCTTCTCTTGGTAGTTCATAGTCCGGCTCACGTATCGCGGGCCTGGGTCCTTGCTTCCTTGAGGAACCACCCTGGTACATTTTCCTAAACATATTTCTTCCTCTGAATTTTTTTTGAAATTTTTAGTGACTCGAAATAAAAGTGAATCAAACTCAACAAGATTGATAGCAACTACCCCCACAACTGCCTAGAGGCCATATCATGACCACATAAATTTGACATGCAAGCTCAAGAACAGGGTCACCTAAGTAGCAAAATTTTGCAATAAATAAAGCACTAGAACAAAAACTAATTAGACCATTGGAGGAGTCACATACCAGAGAACAATCCCCCAAAGCAGTTTTGTGAATGGAGCTTTGAGCAAGGAGATCGAAAATGGTAGCAAGATGAGCTAGAACTCGGGTTTGAGCTGGTGGATGATTTTTCTGGAGGAAGACGAAGTGTGTGGGTGCTACAATAAGTGGAGGGGGGCCACGAGGGGCCCACGAGGCAGGGGGCGCGCCCAGGGGGTAGAGCGCGCCCTGGACCCTCGTGGCTAGGCGGTGGCTCCCTCTAGTGTGTTCTCAGTGCCGTACATTCTTAAATATTCTACAAAAAATCATATTTCATTTTCAGGATATTTGGAGAATTTTTATTTTCTGGGTATTTTTTATTGCAAGAATAATTCAGAAAACAGACAGAAAATACTATTTTTGCTTTATTAAATCTAAATAACAGAAAGTAAAAAAAAGGGTACATAGAGTTGTGCTTTCTAACTTCATCCATATCATGCTCATCAAAAGGAATCCACTAACAAGGTTGATCAAGTCTTGTTAACAAACTCATTCCGAATCGCATGAAACCGGAGAAATTTCCAATAACACTAGGTTACCTAAACGGGGATATGCACATCCCCAACAATAAGAATATCATATTTCTTCTTGACAATAGGAAGAGGAAATTCAAAACCTCCAATAATAATCGTTGAAATTTTTCCAATAGAATTGATACTATGGACTTGAGGTTGTTTCCTCGGAAAGTGTATCGTATGCTCATTACCATTAACATGAAAAGTGACATTGCCTTTGTTGCAATCAATAACAACCCCTGCAGTATTCAGAAAGGGTCTACCAAGAATAATAGACATACTATCATCCTCAGGAATATCACAAATAACAAAGTCCGTTAAAATAGTAACGTTTGCAACCACAACAGGCACATCCTCATAAATACCGACAGGTATAGTAGTTGATTTATTAGCCATTTGCAAAGATATTTCAGTAGGTGTCAACTTATTCAAATCAAGTCTACGATATAAAGAGAGGGGCATAACACTAACACCGGCTCCAAGATCACATAAAGCAGTTTTAACATAGTTTCTTTTAATGGAGCATGGTATAGTTGGTACTCCTGGATCTCCAAGTTTCTTTGGTATTCCATCTTTAAAAGTGTAATTAGCAAGCATGGTCGAAATTTTAGCTTCCGGTATATTTCTTTTATTTGTAATATCTTTCATGTACTTAGCATAAGGATTCATTTTAAGCATATCAGTCAAACACATACGCAAAAAGATAGGTCTAATCGTTTCAGCAAAGCGCTCAAAATCCTCATCATCCTTTTTCTTGGATGGTTTAGGAGGAAAAGGCATGGGTTTCTGAACCCATGGTTCTCTTTATTTACCGTGCTTCCTAGCAACAAAGTCTTTCTTATCATAACGTTGATTCTTTGATTGAGGGTATCAAGATCAACAACAGGTTCAATATCTACATCATTGTTATTGCTAGGTTGAGCACCAACATGAACATCATTATTAACATTATCACTAGGTTCATGTTCATCACCAGATTGTGTTTCAGCATCAGAAATAGAAATATCATTGGGATTCTCAGGTGTGTCGACAACAGGTTCACTAGAAGCATGCAAAGTCCTATCATTTTTCTTTTTCTTTTTCTTAGAGAACTAGGTGCATCAACATTAGTTCTCTGAGAATCTTGCTCAATTCTCTTAGGGTGGCCCTCAGGATACAAAGGTTCCTGAGTCATTTTACCCCCTCTAGTCATAACTCTAACACTATTATCATTTTTCTTATTATTTAATTCATTGAGAAAATCATTCTGAGCTCTAAGCACTTGTTCTACTTGATTGGTAACCATAGAAGAATGTTTACTAATAAGTTTAAGTTCACCTTTAACTCTAGACATATAATCACTCAGGTGTTCCATCATATAAGCATTACGTTTCAATTTTCTAGCAACATAAGCATTGAAGTTTTCTTGTTTAACAATAAAATTATCAAACTCATCCAAGCATTGGCTAGCAGACTTATAATGAGGAATATCACCTTCATCAAATCTATAGAGAGAGTTTACCTTTACTACCTGTGTCGCGTTATCAAGACCATGTATTTCTTCAATAGGTGGTAAATTCTTAACATCTTCAGCTTTAATACCTTTTTCTTTCATAGATTTCTTTGCCTCTTGCATATCTTTGGGACTGAGAAATAGAATACCCCTTTTCTTCGGAGTTGGCTTAGGAGTTGGTTCAGGAAGTGTCCAGTCATTTTCATTACTCAACATATTATTCAATAGCACTTCAGCTTGATCAACTGTTCTTTCCCTGAAAACACAACCAGCACAACTATCCAGGTGGTCTCTGGAAGCATCAGTTAGTCCATTATAAAAGATATCAAGTATTTCATTTTTCTTGAGAGGATGATCAGGCAAAGCATTAAGTAATTGGAGAAGCCTCCCCCAAGCTTGTGGGAGACTCTCTTCTTGAATTTGCACAAAATTATATATTTCCCTTAAAGCAGCTTGTTTCTTATGAGCGGGGAAATATTTAGTAGAGAAGTAATAAATCATATACTGGGGACTACGCACACAACCAGGATCAAGAGAATTAAACCATGTTTTAGCATCACCCTTTAATGAGAACGGAAATAACTTAAGGATATAATAGTAGCGAGTTTTCTAATCATTAGTGAATAGGGTGGCTATATCATTTAACTTAGTAAGGTGTGCCACAACAGTTTCAGATTCATAGCCATAAAAAGGTTCAGATTCAACCGAAGTAATTAACTCAGGGTTGACAGAGAAATCATAATCCTTATCGGAAATACAGATAGGTGAAGTAGCAAAAGCAGGGTCATGTTTCATTCTAGCATTCAAGGATTTTTCTTTGAGCTTAGCTAATAATTTGTTAAGATCATATCTATCATTGCAAGCTAAAAAGTCTCTAGCAGTTTCTTCATCCATAACATAACCCTCAGGCACAACAAGCAATTCATATCTAGGGGAGAATCTTCATCATCACTTTCATCAATATTATTAGTTTCAATAATTTCATTCTCTCTAACCCTAGAAGTTGTTCATCAAGAAATTCACCTAGTGGCACAGTATTATCAAGCATAGAAGTAGTTTCATCATAAGTATCATGCAAAGCAGAAGTGGCATCATCAATAACATGCGACATATCAGAATGAATAGCAGGAGTAGGTGTCGCAAGTTTACTCAAAACATAAGGTGAATCAAGTGCAGAGCTAGATGGCAGTTCCTTACCTCCCCTCGTAGTTGAGGGAAAAATCTTAGTTCTTTCATCTTTCAAGTTCTTCATAGTTATCAGAAGATATAAATCCCAAGTGACTCAAAGAATAGAGTTATGCTCCCCAGCAACGGCGCCAGAAAATAGTCTTGATAACCCACACGTATAGGAGATCGCAACAGTTTTCGAGGGTAGAGTATTCAACCCAAATTTATTGATTCGACACAATGGGAGCCAAAGAATATTCTCAGGTATTAGCAGCTGAGTTGTCAATTCAACCACACCTGGAAAACTTAATATTTGTAGCAAAGTATTTAGTAGAAAAGTAATATGTAAGTAACGGTAACGGTGGCACAAGTAACAGTATTAGTTTTGTACTGATTGTAATAGTGGCAACGGAAAAGTAACTAAGCAAAGATCAATATGTGAAAAGCTCGTAGGAAATGGATCAGTGATTGATAAATATGTCGGATGCGAGTCCTCATGCAACAGTTATAACATAGGGTGACACAGAACTAACTCCAGTTCATCAATGTAATGTAGGCATGTATTCCGAATATAGTCATACGTGCTTATGGAAAAGAACTTGCATGACACCTTTTGTCTACCCTCCCGTGGCAGCAGGGTCCTATTGGAAACTAAGGAATATTAAGGCCTCCTTTTAATAGAGTACCGGACCAAAGCATTAACACTTAGTGAATACATGAACTTCTCAAACTACGGTCATCACCGGTAAGTATCTCGATTATTGTCACTTAGGGGTTAACGGATCATAACACATAATAGGTGACTATAGACTTGCAACATAGGATCAAGAACTCACATATATTCATGAAAACATAATAGATTCAGATCTGAATTCATGGCACTCAGGCCCTAATGACAAGCATAAGCATAGCAAAGTCATAGCAACATCAATCTCAGAACATAATGGATACTAGGGATCAAACCCTACAAAACTAACTTGATTACATGATAAATCTCATCCAACCCATCACTGTCCAGCAAGGCTACGATGGAATTACTCACGCACGGCGGTGAGCATCATGAAATTAGTGTTGGAGGAAGGTTGATGATGATGGCGATGGATTCCCCTCTCCGGAGCCCCGAACGGACTCCAGATCAGCCCTCCCGAGAGAGATTAGGGCTTGGCGGCGGATCCATATCGTAAAACGTGATGAATCCTTCTCTCTGATTTTTTTTCTCCCCGAATGTGAATATATAGAGTTGGAGTTGAGGTCGGTGGAGCACCAGGGGGCCCACGATGTAGGGGGCGTGCCCAGGGGGGTAGGAGCGCCCCCACCCTTGTGGACAGGGTGTAGGCCCCCTAGCCTTGATTTTTTCGCCAGTATTTTTTATATATTCCAAAAATATTCTCTGTTGATTTTCAGGTCATTCCGAGAACTTTTATTTCTGCACAAAAATAACACCATGGCAATTCTGCTGAAAACAACGTCAGTCCGGGTTAGTTCCATTCAAATCATGCAAGTTATAGTCCAAAACAAGGGCAAAAGTGTTTGGAAAAGTAGATACATTGGAGACGTATCACATCCTGCAACTAACTCATTAGTCACATTGCTTGCAAGGCTTACAGTGATGTGCATTACCGAGAGGGCCCAGAGATACCTCTCCGAAACACGGATTGACAAATCATAATCTCGATCTATGCCAAGTCAACAAACACCATCAGAGACACATGTAGAGCTTCTTTATAATCACCCAATTTCGTTGTGACGTTTGATAGCACACTAAGTGTTCCTCCGTTATTCGGGAGTTGCATAATCTCATAGTCATAGGAACATGCATAAGTCAAAATAAGCAAACTTCTCTATGGTTCATACCCTACTATACTACTGTTGTGAACTCATTCTGAATTCATATTGGTGTAATATCTACTATATTCCAACTTCTCTATGGTTCATACCCTCCGATACTACTCATAGATTCATCAAAATAAGCAAACAACACATAGAAAACAGAATCTGTCAAAAAACAGAACAATCTGTAGCAATCTGGAGGTTTCGAATACTTCTGTAACTCCAAAAATTCTGAAAAATTAGGAAGACCAGGAGAATTTGTATATTGATCCACTGCAGTTTGAATTGGTATTTTATCGATCTCTGGTAAAAAATGAAAATTATTCTCGTGAGCGCATACTTTCTATTTTTTCCAGCAAGATCAAACAACAATCACCCAAGAAGATCCTAAAGGCTTTACTTGGCACTTTATTGAAACAAAAGCTAAAAAACATGATTACTATAGTGGCATAATCATGTGAACACACAAAAAATAGGTATAAATGTTGGGTTGTCTCCCAACAAGCGATTTTCTTTAATGCCTTTATAGCTAGGCATGATGATGACAATGATTCTCACATAAAAGATAAGAATTGAAACATAATGGGAGCATCATGAAGCATATGACAAGCACATTTAAGTCTAACCCACTTCCTATGCATAGGGATTTTTTGAGAAAACAACTTGTGGGAACAAGAATCAACTTGCATAGGAAGGTAAAATAAGGATAACTTCAAGATATCCAACACATAGAGAGGAAACTTGATATTATTGCAACTCCTACAAGCATATATTCCTCCCTCATAATAATTTTCAGTAGCATCATGAATAAATTCGACAGTATAAACATCACATGAAGCATTCTTTTCATGATCTACAAGCATAGAATTTTTATTACTCTCCACATAAGCAAATTTTTTCTCATGAATAGTAGTGGGAGCAAACTCAACAAAATAACTATCATGTGAGGCATAAATCCAATTGAAAATTAGAATAATGATGACAAGTTTCATGGTTATCATTATTCTTTGTAGCATACATGTCATCACAATAATCATCATAGATAGCAACTTTGTTCTCATAATCAATTGGAACCTCTTTTGAAATAGTGGATTCATCACTAAATGAAGTCATGACCTCTCCAAATCCACTTTCATAATTATCACAATAAGATTCAACACCCTCCAAAATAGAGGGATCATTACTTCCTAAAGTTGACACTCTTCCAAACCCACTTTCATCAATATAATCATCCTAAATAGGAGGCATGCTATCATCATAATAAATTTGCCCATCAAAACTTGGGGGAAAAAATATCATCTTCATCAAACATAGCTTCCCCAAACTTGTGGCTTTGCATATCATTAGCATCATGGATATTCAAGGAATTTATACTAACAACATTGCAATCATGCTCATCATTCAAATATTTAGTGCCAAACATTCTAATGCATTCTTCTTCTAGCACTTGAGCACAATTAACGGAATCCTTATTTTCACAAAAGACATTGAAAAGATGAAGCATATGAGGCATCCTTAATTCCTTTTTTTGTAATTTTCTTTTATAAACTAAACTAGTGATAAAACAAGAGACTAAAAGATTTGATTGCAAGATCTAAAGATATACCTTCAAGCGCTAACCTCCCCGACAACGGCGCCAGAAAAGAGCTTGATGTCTACTACACAACCTTCTTCTTGTAGACGTTGTTGGGCCTCCAAGTGCAGAGGTTTGTAGGACAGTAGCAAATTTCCCTCAAGTGGATGACCTAAGGTTTATCAATCCGTGGGAGGCGTAGGATGAAGATGGTCTCTCTCAAACAACCCTGCAACCAAATAACAAAGAGTCTCTTGTGTCCCCAACACACCCAATACAATGGTAAACTGTATAGGTGCACTAGTTCGGCGAAGAGATGGTGATACAAGTGCAATATGGATGGTAGATATAGGTTTTTATAATCTGAAACTATGAAAACAGCAAGGTAACTAATGATAAAAGTGAGCGAAAACGGTATTGCAATGCTGGGAAACAAGGCATAGGGTTCATACTTTCACTAGTGCAAGTTCTCTCAACAATAATAACATAATTGGATCATATAACTATCCATCAATATGCAACAAAGAGTCACTCCAAAGTCACTAATAGCGAGGAACAAACGAAGAGATTATTGTAGGGTACGAAACCACCTCAAAGTTATTCTTTCTGCTCGATCTATTCAAGAGTCCGTAGTAAAATAACACGAAGCTATTCTTTCCGTTCGATCTATCCTAGAGTTCGTACTAGAATAACACCTTAAGACACAAATCAACCAAAACCCTAATGTCAGCTAGATACTCCAATGTCACCTCAAGTATCGGTGGGTATGATTATACGATATGCATCACACAATCTCAGATTCATCTATTCAACCAACACAAAGTACTTCAAAGAGTGCCCCAAAGTTTCTACCGGAGAGTCAAGACGAAAACGTGTGCCAACCCCTATGCATAAGTTCACGAGGTCACGGAACTCGCAAGTTGATCACCAAAACATACATCAAGTGGATCACGTGATATCCCATTGTCACCACAGATAAGGACATGCAAGACATACATCAAGTGTTCTCAAATCCTGAAAGACTCAATCCGATAAGATAACTTCAAAGGGAAAACTCAGTTCATCACAAGAGATTAGAGGGGGAGAAACATCATAAGATCCAACTATAATAGCAAAGCTCGCGATACATCAAGATCGTGCCGAATCAAGAACACGAGAGAGAGAGGGGGGGCGGAGAGAGATCAAACACATAGCTACTGGTACATACCCTCAGCCCCGAGGGTGAACTACTCCCTCCTCGTCATGGAGAGCACCGGGATGATGAACATGGCCGCCGGAGAGGGATTCCCCCCTCCGGCAGGGTGTCGAAACGGGTCTAGTTTGATTTTCGGTGGCTACCGAGGCTTGCGGCGGCGGAACTCCCGATCTAGGTTATTTTCTGGAGGTTTGAGTATTTATAGGATTTTTTTTTGAATTATCACGAAACCAGAAATTACATCAAAAGCATTAGTTAACACTCATGCTAAGAGCTTTCCTTGCGCAAATGTGCATCACTTAATTTTCTTTGAGGTCAATGTAGAGAAGCTTGAAGTCTTGGAAAGAGTCAAACATGTTCTTTTAACTCATGCAGGATATAAAAACCATCTACCCCCGGTTGGCGAAGTCATTCTAGAGACTAATTAGGCTACAATAGTCTATTTGCAAAATAATTTTCTGAAAGACCCCTTGATTTGCGGATCATGTACAAAGCTTTGTGGGGCACAACCAGTAGAGCTCCTAAGGCCTTGTACAATGCAAGGTGCTTAGGGGAGGTCCTTAAAGAAATAAATCAGACTTTTCTTAAGCACCAGTGCTTATTTGTATAGGGTAGACGCTTAATTAGGCGTCTCTTCCGTAGAAATAGATACCAGTGCTTCAGAAAAGTCCAGTTTATTTTTCTAAGCACCTAGCATTGTATAAAGCCTAATCACATCAAACGCTCACCTCCTCACCTAGGCCAGCACTAGTGGATCGGGCCAGTAACAAGGGTGCATGTAGCGCTTCATAGTGTTTGCATTGTACTTTTTTTTCTGGGTGTTTTTTATGCAGAATTAATTTATTTCATCAAATTTTGTACAAAAAAACTTTCAAAAAACTAGAAAATTGTTCGCGAACTCAAAAAATCTACACGATTATAAAAAATGTGCGCGAATTTGAAAAACATTCCCTAATTCACAAAAATGTTTGCTATTTTGAAAAAATGCTCAAAAATTTTAAAACGGTTATTGATTCTTTTTGAAGGATCTTAAAGAATATCTGAGAATTAGAAATATGTTTGTGAATTAGAAAAATGTTCATAAAATTTTAAAAAGTTCGCAAATTGCAAAAATGCCAATAAATACTAAATATGTTAGCGAATCTAAAAAATCTTCCTAATTTCAAAACATGTTAACAAACTTAAAAAATTTATGAATTGAAAAAATGCACGCAATTTCAAAAAATATTCACGAATTCACAAAATGCACGAATTTTAAAAAATGTTGATCAATTCATAAAAATCACGTCTTCAGAAAATGTTCACTTATTTGAAGAAAAAAAATTGGTTTAAAAAACAATTCACCTATTTGGAAAATGTTTCTAAATTAAAAGCAGTTTTCACAAATTAACAAAATGTTCACGGATTCATAAAAGTTTTTAATTTCAAAAAAATGTTCCTCGATTAGATTTTTTTGACAAATTACCAAAAAGTGCGCAATTTCCAAAAATGATCGTGAACTCAATTTCTGAATTTTCAAAATGTTGATTATTTGAAAAATGTTAGCAAATTTTAAAAGTATTGTTGATTCAGAAAGTTTACCAAATTTGAAATAAAATCATGAATTTAAAGAGTTTTTGATCCGAACAATAGTAGTGAATTTTGAAAATGACCATCAATTAAAAAATGTTCACTTATTTGAAGGGGAAATTGAACACAAATTAAATAGAAAAAACTGAAGAAGACTGAAGGAATAAGTATAGAATAATAATAATAATTGGTTCTGGATCCTTCCCAAAACCAAATGGAAACACATAGAAAAATAGTTTAAGTGGGCTGGTCCAATACAGTGTGTGCTATTCTTATGTTTGGTCGGTATTCATCGAGCACAATGAGCACCCCCCAAACTCTCCATGACATTGCAACTGAGATAACATGACCCTGCCTTGGCCCATGGAAGTTGAGTGAGCCATCAAAATTGCAATTCTATGTGCCGCTCACTGCAGGACATTGTCGTTCAGTCATACAGGGGACGATCGACTGACCGGCGAAGTGGGCCGGCCCACTTGATATTTTCTTAAATGCGAACATCCCGATTTTGGGAGGGAGCGTTCTGACCAATTTTCCTTGGTAAATGCTTGTATACGGCGTGCCAAACGAAACTTCCGCCGGTCACGTCCACACGCGCAGCGTCCCATGATTCAGATCACGACACGTAAGTACAGCGGATCCATACACGAATTAAATCTGGTGCCATATCTTCTTCCTCCTTCGTTCTACTCAGCCCGTTTCTTCTACCTCTAGTGCCATGGCTCTGCTCCTTCCCAGTCTTTCCCACGCAGCTCGAGACCCCACAAGCTCTCTCACAGGCGACGACGTGCTCGCGTGCGAGAAAGCGTCAACGGCGGGGACGTCTACCTCTGACGGCAAGTTGCAACCAAACGAAGACGACATTTTTGCTGGAACCAAATACTAGGTTTTTCGCTATTTTTCATTTGCTGGAACTAGCGTTTTGTTTTGCTACTACCGGTACCTTCATTTGCTACTACCGGCGACGGCATTTTTCTGCTATACAGGTTCGTGAAGATGATGCAACCTCGACGATGGGCGTCAACATTTTTTTTGCTGCAAACCATGAAGATTTCTGCTACAACCGGCAACAAGGTTTGTTACCACCATACGCAGCGACCGACCGACATTGTTTTGGTTTTTGCTACAACCATATCAATTATCTGCTACAACCGCCAATCAAGGAAGCTACATCCGGTAAACAGTTATGCTACAACGAGGACGGCGAGCGACAGCGGCGAGCTTTTTTTGTTGGAACTGATACACTTTTTTGCTACAAGCGACTGATTTTTTTGCTACTATCGGCACCCCAAGAAGAATACTTTTTTTGTGAGGGCATCGCCAGAGGTGCTCCGACCGGTGACCGTTGCCACTAGAAGCTGCGACCGCCTCCCCCGGAGCTACGACTGTCGCTATGAGGAGCTGCAGCCCATGGGTGAAAGCTTGCTGCATACATGAATCTGACGAGAAACATGAGAGACGACGGCAGCGACCGACGGCGACCACGGCATCCAGCGGCACGGGATGGCGGAGGGGGAGGAGGCCTAGATGAGGGGGTGGTCGCTGCCTGCCAAGAGGACATCCAGGCAGAAGGGGGCAGCGCTCGCGCTGCACGCAGGGAGAAAGAAGAAGATGAGAAAGTGAAAGCGTGCAGGATCGGACGGTTGAATCTCACTGCATCGGGCGGCTGGCGCTGGACCGGCCCAACAGTTGGGCCGGTGCCCCGGCGCAGATCACTGCCCATTTTTCTTTATGGGTTTTCGGTATCTAGGTTTTTCTTTCTCTTCATCATTTAATATTTCTTTTTTGTTTACTTATCTCTTTTTTGTTTTTTCAAAAATCTTCAAAAATTCTTTGGACTTTTAAAAATTGTCCATGTTTCCAAGAAAATTGTTTTCATTAAATTGTACTTAACTCCAAAGAACTTTTTGGTTTTCAAAATTTGTTCACATATTATAAAAATGTTTAGAAATTTCGATTAAAAATCGTTTAAATCATTTCTTCAGTTTTTGTAAAATGTTGCTATTTTATTTTTTGTTTTTCAAAAGTTTCCAATTTCGTAATTTTTCACAAATTTCAAAATGTTCGTATTATGAAAAGGCTTTCAGGATTTTTTTATTAAAAAGTCACATTTTGAAATTTTGATCCGGGATAAATAAAGTTCCCGTTTTCAAATTTTGTTCACATATTCAAAAATCAGTTCGCTACATTGAACATGATGCTACAGTGTTGGTCCATTGCAGTAGACCAACTCAGTGCGGTGCAGCGGTCACTACAGTCGTTCGGATCGCTATAGTACTCGCTTTCCATGTAGACGAACCACTGTGCTGTAGCCGTCTATTTGATGCAAGAGGTCCATCAGAATGGGAGTTCCTCATTGGCACATTATGCGCCAGTTTTGGCATGGCGGCGCTCATGTGCAAGCTTTATTGGGCCGGCCCATTTGAAAATTTTGTCAGATTTGAGAATTTTCATTGATTTTGTAAAAAAATCATGGGTTTTGAAAAAAGTACTTGGATTTTTTGAGAAAGTTCTCGGATTTTAAGAAATTTCATTGATTTTGAAAAAAATCGGTTTTGAAAAAATTATCGATTTCGAAGAAATGGTACACGGATTTTTGAAAAAAGAGTTTAGTAAAAAGCTGCAAAAAACTGAAAAAAAGTTCACGGCCCTTGGGAAAAAATCTTGTATTTGAAGAAAGTTCATTGATTTTGAGAAAAAAGTCATATTTAAAAAAAGTCATAGATTTCCAAGAAAAGGTTCACAGATTTTGAAAAAAAGTATTAGCAAAGAAGTTGGAAAAAACTTTGAAAAGTCACAGATTTGGAGAAAAGTTCACTAGAAAGTTGGCAAAGAACTGAAAAAATTACGCAGATTTGAAAAAGGTTAGTGAAATTTTTAAAAGTTCATACATTTAATAAAAATAGTAAAAATTAAAATAAAAGTAACAGAAAATGAAAAACCAAAGTAAAACGTTTTATGTGTAACCGGCGCTGCAGGTGCCAAGTAGGGAAATGGGCATCAGAATTGATCAAAAGCCACCCGGCAAAGGGAAATCCAAGGCTCACACCAATTCAGAAGACGGAACAAGAGATTTCCTCAGATGAAACTTCTCCTTCACAACAATAATTTTAGTTAGGGTAAAATCAATGACATACTCCCTCCATCCGTGAATAAATGTATATCTACCTTTTATCCTAAGTCAAAGTTTTTAAATTTTGACCAACTTTATAGAGAAGAGCAGTGACATATATATATGACATCAAATTGGTATATTATGAAAGTACATTTCAAAACGGATCTAATGATACTAATTTAGTGCCATAAATGCTGCTGCTTTTCTCTATAAAGTTGGTCGAAAATTTAAAACTTTGACTTAAGACAAAAGCTAACATTTATTCGCGGACGGAGGGAGTAGGATTTAGATGTGGAGTATTTAGGATACATCTAAATGTAATTTAACAAAACTATTTAGCTGATATAGGTTGTCAAAATCACGACGGTCGTCATCAAAAGCGTTCTGGAGGCGTATCCTTTTTTCTTTAACGGTAGAGGAGTATCTTCATATCTAGAGTTGTAAACATCCAGCAGCAGGTACGCTGTCATCAACCTCATATACTTAGGGCGTGTTTGGTTGGCGTAATGAATAGTAGTTGTCGTGCATACACATCTCAACCCAGTTTGATTATGAAAAAACAGCCTCGTATGCGACATCTGTAAGTTGTTTGGTTGCCTGCATCTAGGGTCCTTGCATTAACTAATATGCAAGTGCACTTTGTTTGGTTGCCTGCATTGGCCCAAGCAGCACATGAACTTGGTGTTTGGTTGCATGCATGAGGTATGATTAAGAGCTAGCACTTCACTTAGCAGACAGGGTTAAGAGCTAGCAGAGGGAAGGGGAGAAGAAGTGCAGTGCACGCCGGACAATAACGACTATGGTGGATAGTGGTCGTGGCGCCGTGTCCGACATGAAAAGCATGGAGTCGTGGACGAGCGACCCTGTCGGCGGCACGCGAGCGACACCGTCGGCGAACTAGTTGCGGTGCTCGCGCAAAGACAGTGGACAAAGGAGGAGAATGCAGTGCTCGCGTCATGGTATCGTCAGTGCAGTGGACGAGAGAGGAGGCCGAGATGATCGACGCCGGAAACGACTCCAGTGTGGTAGGGCGAGAGGGAGGAGGCGAAGATGATCGACCCCGTCAACGATGCGGCGAACTGCAGTGTGCACGGAGGTAGAGGACACAAAAAAGCAGTGTGCACGCCATTGCAGCGACAGAGAGTAGGCCGAGATGAGTGACTCCGGAAACGACTCTAGTGTAGTAGCACGCGGGCAAGGAGATCAAGAGGAAGGGCTTCGGCATCGAGAAGGATGAATAGGATGACTCTGAGCAGAGGACACAGGAGCTCGACATAATCGTGCGCGATGAATCTGACAAAATTCGTTCAAAATAGCTCCAAACGGGAATACCGGATTAAGAACTTACGGTCAATGAAACTACAAACCGATCGCCTGAATGAAACCGTAGCATCGAGGTGCATCTTTTTCATGTAGAGCTTACCTCGAACTGAAGCACCGTTGTGTAGATCAAAGGTAGGAGATTGGACAGGAGCTTATCGAAGGTTGAAGAAGACCTCAGGTAATCACCTTGCATCCCTCGCGTCTCCGCTCGTACAAGGGCCCACTCGCTTGCGCTCGGCTCGACCTAGCTCGCAAAAAACTGTCGATTCCTACGTTTCCCGTGAGACATGTTCAGAGATACTTTAAATTTCATGCTATGCAGATCCAACAGGAAAACCAGATTTCCTTTCCGCACGGGTCTGGTTGATCTGAGCATCATCTGAGCGAGGTCAAATGGTCCCCGCTGTCGCTGCCCAAAATCTGACGCCCAATCTGGCTATTATATGCTCTTTCTTCGCATATTTGACCTGTTGCGTCGCATCCGTCAGCAAGTCTTCGCTGGCATCCAGAAGAACGAAGCCGACGTCGACCGTGCCTGTATCAGCGAATACGTACGTATACTGACTGACTACCAGTACAAGATTTGTTTACTTGCTGCCGATTTCGATTGTTTGGTGTCATCATGGTCCACGTACGAGAGTGTTTTCTTCACTTGTATCTGATTTTTGTTCTTTTGCCTTGTGGGAAACAGTGTGCGCTGAAGATGAATTGTGACAGATTCGGCGATTTCCGTGGGTCGTTCGGCCGTGGAGCGCCTGGAAAGCAAACTGATTTTGGCGTCATGTGACCGAATGAGCTGGTCTGGTTTTGGTCAAGTTCGGCTCCGATCGAGTGCCAGAAGAAAGCCAGCCTTGATTCCAAAACAATTAATTTTGGCAAACTAATTAAGCAAATTAACGTTGCAAACCGAGCGATAAAACCAAGTTTGATTATCGAATTACTAAATTATAGGCAATACATAAGTGCGCCATGCATGCATGCGATGCATGCACGGTGGGATCGGTCCCTTTTTTATGAAGGAAGCTATAGGATAGAGATCGAACACGCGGACGCAGTGCCGACTAACATCATTACATTACATGGACGCAGATATGAAGGCTACTAGTTGTGCTTCTCCTGGGTGTAGATGTAGTCCGTGTGCGCGGCGAGCGTCCTTCTCGCCATGCACTCATCCCGCTGCTTCTCGCCGGCCATCATCTCGCACTCGTGGTCTTCCGCCGCCGCCGCCGCGACCTTCTGCAAGAAACACAACGGGATCGGTTAAAAAAGAAGATGAGAAATCGATGGAGGATCGGCCGAGAGTCCTTGAAAATGTTTTAGATCGATCCTGCGCGCGCGTGCGTACCTCGTTGGGAGATGCCGTTGCCACGTCCTTGGGCGAGGTTCGGGCGGCCGTGGCGCCCGCGGGGCCTGAGGCGAGGAGGAGGAGGACGGCGAGCGCGGCCACGAGCACCAGTGTCGTTGCCCTCGCCATGGTGACGGCTACCCTTGTTTTGGAACGGATTGAATCGTGCAGTTTTTGTGCCGGAGGGCTGGTAGTGGGGAATGTGGGTGGAGTGGATGGTATTTAAAGAGCAGAGGGCGAGCATGGAAATAGCGGAGCCGTTTTGCTGCAAGAGCAGGCGCGGACTGGGCTGCCACATGTGCTGGTCCCATTACACGTGGCCCTTGCTGTGCGTAGGCCAGTCTGTCGGTGACTGTCTATCTGCGCAGGCCCTTCTCGCTGTCTGTGATGATCTAGTGAAGGAAAATTCCTGGATTAAATCCGAGAACGTTTTTACTAGATATTCCCGGCTCACAACTGTTCAACGGTCAAACGGCTGGGTGTGGTGGATGAGTCTCGCGGGCGCGTCCTAACATTACCCGAATGGCTGCATGTCCGGTGGCTCTAAGGCCTTGTATAATAGGAAGTGCTTAAAGAGGTGCTTAAAAAAATAAATCAAGTTTTTTCTGAAGCATCGGTGCCTATTTTTATAGAAGAGACGCTTAACTAAGCGTCTACCCTGTACAAATAAGCACCGGTGCTTAAGGAAAGCCTGATTTATTTTTCTAAACACCTTCCTAAGCATCTTCCATTGTACAAGGTCTAATGCGGGTCGATCCGCCCCTGCGCACACATGTGCAACAGGACTAGTGTGTATGAATGACAATTTTTTGCGATTTTTTTTTGAGAAAATTGGTCTGATTTCCAATTTGGCTCTTCAAGCTTGCAAATGGACACCCCCCCCCCCCCGGGCCGGTCCGTTTAGTTTTTTTCTATTAAAACTGCAAAAAAGCGCCCGCGTGGAGAGTCAAACACGGGATCTCCTTGCACTCAATAAACTGCCCTAACCACCCGGACCAAAATGCATGTTTTGATCACTTCTCCCTTTTCTTCTTTTTCTTCTTTCTTTTTATTTTTCCTTTTCTTTCCTTTTATTTTTATTTTTTTCTTTTCTTAAATTCCTGATTTTCCCCCAAAATTCATAAACTTTCCTCAAAATTCGGTGATTATTTTTCAGTTTTGTGGACTTTCTTTAGAATTGATGAACACTTTTTCAAAATTGATAAAAAATTTCTCAAATTTGTGAACTTAAAAAAACAATGAACTTTTATCAAATTTGTGAACTTTTAAAAAATAATGATTTTTTTTCAAATGGATACACTTTTTCCCAAAATAGATGACTGTTTTTCAAATGGATGAACTTTTTTTGTAAAGTCGGTACAACTTTTTTGATTTCACAAATTATTTCATAAGTAGTAAAAACCGGCTGATTTTTCTTTACCATATCAACACCACCAAAAACGAAAAAAAAACTAGGCGAGCGAAGCGAGCGGGGGGAGGGGCAGGTGAGCGAACTATGCTGGGTCGTGGCCCGCTTGGGGCGCGCGTGAGCGCTAAGAGCATGCTTGAATACGTTTTAGTCCCATGACTAAAAGTAGTGGGACTAAAACTTGCTAGTCTCACCCATACTTGGATCCAAGTACTAAAGAGACTAAAATCTAGTTATTGAGCATTTATTATCCTCCAAACCCTCCAATCCAGAACTAAGGAGAGGAATTAAATGAGAGAGAGAGCTAATACATATTTTAGTAGGTTTCCCATGACTAAAAGATTTTAGCCTCAAGACTAGTCCTAGCCTCTCTTTAGTCAGGGGTGCTTGGAACTTTAGCCTCTAAAAGAGACTATTTTTAGTCAGACTAAAAATAGTCCCTTGTATCCAAGCACCCTCTAACTCGCTTTCTGGCGCCTAATAGGGGCACCCTACTTGTCACAGGTGCTCAGTTTGACGTTTAGTGTGGCTTGCCAGCATGGAGTGGGGGTTGCTGTCAGCGACAACGACCTCAGAGAGAGAGACACGTGTCAGTGCGGCCACTACTCTTTTGCGAAAAAAGCTCATGGTTTTACTTTTTTTGCACAAAAGGCCCCTCGCTTGGTATGAGAGGCGAGGCCAGTCGTTATTGCTCATACCCCATCCCCTCCCTTTCCCAAATCTATCAAATCAGTACACGCCGTTTTGTCTGCCTGGTTCTCTCCTCTCGATTGGTGGAAGGTGGAGCCATGATGGATCGTAACAATGAAGGTGACAATGACGGAGCCTTGTCGTCGAGCTCGCGGAGAGCCAGCTCGTAAATATAGTGAGAAACTCCTCGATTGCTCCCTACACAACCAATTCATCCCCAGTTTTTGGTAGGGTTAGACGAATTCACTCAGATGAAAAAGTGAGACTTCCGTGCGATTTTGTTCTCTGATGTTGGTTAGATGGTGAATCGCCCCGGCCCCTTCGCATTGACCCATACTGCTAATGGTCTATCGGGCTTACTTCGGGTTTAAAGGGGTTGTACTTTAGTGATTTGAACTGTTCGGTGGCGAGATTCATCTCCCCACTGGATAGTCGTAGGAAAAGTCTATTTAGTTGATGATGAGGACATCAATACCATTGTTACACCCACATCCCCTGCTGTTATACATATTGGACCAATTACTAGAGCTCGCACACGCCAATTGAATTATCAGGTACTTTCGTTTCTTGGTAACGATTCTAATGTTCATGAGAATATGATGCTGCCTAAATTGGATACATTTGTCTTGCTTACAAATGAAGGGCCTAGCTTGGACAAGAAAGATGAACCTTGGAACAAGTTCAAGCGTGGAGATGATGGCATGCGCAAGGGGATCCAGAACGGAGTTACAAGTAATGATTTCAAGACTTTGAAGCCACCATAAGGAGTGCATGAAGCCTTGGATGAAATATACAAGATGCCACTTCATAAATTTCGTCCAGAGGCTATTTTAGGTGTTGCGTCACCTTATTATTGGGCCAAGCCCATGTATTTTCGAAATACTTAAGTATATGTTGTTTTTAGAGTCCGTATGTGTGGGGAAACAAGAGTTAGGGTTGGTTTCGGACCCCTCCTCCAAGGGCCACGAAATTGCCCCCTCTTCCTCCATATATACAGCCCTTAGGGCGTCGTTTAGACTTTGGGGTTTTGTTTGGATTAAAAGTTTGCCGTAGCTGCAACTTCGCATACTTCGTTTGTGTCCAACGACCAGACCAAGACGTCACAGAATCCCACCTTGATCAATAAAGCTTTCATCTTATATTCGCAATATCAAGATTGCAATCTCAGTTTCTTGCTTGTTCTTCCTTTGCTCGCAGGAAACAGGCCCTCGTTGTCAGGTTGATCGTGCTCCGGCGTGGTCAATAACCCCTCGGAGTTGGTTTAGCGATTGCTAAGGCGCGACGTCCTTGCACGTTCATAGTCGGATCATCAAAGTCGACTTCCTCTAAAACGATAGCCACTATCTCATCGAACGACGGGACACCTTTGCCTCTATCAAGTGGTATCAGATTTCCAGGTTGCTCGGTGAGATTTTACAGTTTTTCGTAGTTTAGGTCGAGTCTGTTCTTCATACCTATAGTCCACGAAAAAGCCAAAAAAAATTAGGGTTCGGTCATCATATCCGAACCAATCTGAGCCTTTGCATAGTCTTTTTAGAGTTTTGCTTTGTTGAATTTGCGGTTGCATCGTCGTGTCGAGTTGCTGGTCTTAGCGTCTAGTCACTTAGAGTTTCGAGTTCTGTTCACAGGTTATCACGCCGCAGCCGCACCATCGTCATCATCATTACCATATACCACCACCCCACCATATACATCGTCGCTGCCATATACAACCACCAATCAGAGTCCACATATACCATCGCCATATACCACCACCAATCCGAGTCCAGATATACCACCATAGTCCGGTTCCACCAGATTCATCTCCGCCACCAGTCCTAGTCCGAGTCCAGTATTTGTTGCTTTGTTTTTGAGTTCCATATCACGCCATACTCCGAGTCGTGACAGCGTAGGACTCCCGAGATTACGTGCTACCCGCAGAAGAAAAATAGTTCCAAACTCAAAAAAAAACTAAGTCTGGAAAATTCTGGCTAGGCAGTTTTTAGACCATTTGTAGACTTTTTCGAAGAAAAAAAATTATTGCGGAGCAAAAAAAAGGAAAAAAGTGCAAAAAAAAGTGGAAAAAAAAAATTCAGAGTGTGCTCCTCCATTGTTTACGTGGAGCGCTGTGATTTTGTTAGTGTTCTAGGCTCGCGTCTCTAGCACGGTCTAGCCTAGGACCAGCACAGTACCGTCATTGAGCGTTTATTCAACTTTGCATCTTTGAATTGATTATTGCTGACCCTTTTTGCTACCATATTATAAGCCTTCCCAGCTCCACATACATCTACCTCGTGCGTTTGACTCTCCCTGGTAATCGCTCTATCCAAGCTTTGAGAGTTTTTGACTACGACGGTTGCCGATCACCGCCTGCTGCTGGGTAAGAACTGGTAAGAATTTGAGATTTGCTTGACGGATTTGTGACACCACCACCACCTCTTGTTGGTAGTCTATAGGATCATATTCTTGTGTGTTTCTATTGTTGCTAACCATGGCAGGATCACAAGCCGACGAGACTGACTGGGAGAACATGACGAAAAAGGAGTTGCATGATAAATTTCAGCAAATGATGAGTGGACAGGTGCAAGATGTGCTAAACAGATTTGAAGAGGCCATGGAGAAGATAGATGGCATGGAGAAGACATTCGAAACAAAGCTCGATAACAGGTTTAATGAATTGCTCGCGCGTCTTCCACCACCACCACCGGCTGCAGCTAACGCACCTCTACAACAACAACAACGACGACGACGACGACTACTTCCACATCGCGAAACAGCCCTCCGCCGAGCGAGCTGTCTCCCTCTTGCACCTGGCCAAACTGTTGGTACTGTTGTTGATACTTCTGTGGCTCCTGCTGCTGATGCGGAGGAGGATGATTTTGCGGGAGATTACGAGGATGAGGTTGATCAAAATCAGAACTACGTGCCACCACCAGTACAGCAACCACCAGGTCGTCCACATGCAAATAATGGCAATGGTAGGGCTCACCCTCAGGTACGAGATCATGACCATCTCCCTAAACTAAAATTGAATATTCCACCATTTGAGGGTAGATATGTTCCTGATATATATCTTACTTGGGAGTTAGAAACTGAACAACGATTTACATGTTTACAATATCCCGAGGAGAGACGTGTTCCTGCTGTTGTTTGTGCATTCACTAGTTTTGCATGTGTTTGGTGGTCTGAGCATTGTAGATTATATCCTATTCCAGCTACTTGGGCTGCTTTGAAAACTGCTATGCGTACTCGTTGGGTTTCACCATATTATCAACGTGAATTACTCCAAAAATTGCAGCGTTTAAGACAAGGAAAAAATTCTGTAGAAGAATATTATCAGGAATTACAAACTGGCATGATTAGATGTGGTATTGTTGAGAAGAATGAAGCTATGCTTGCACGTTTTATGGGTGGATTAAATAGAGAGATTCAGACCATTCTAGAGTATAAGGAGTATACTAATATCACTCATTTATTTCATCTTGCTTGTAAAGCTGAACGTGAAGTGCAGGATCGACATGCATTGGCGCGAACTAACTTTTCTGCAGGTTGATCTTCATCATGGATACCACGTGCATCCTCTACTTCCACTACACCAGCACCTCCATCAGGTGCCACCTCCATCTGTGATACAAGAAAGCAGGCACAACCACCACTATCTGCCAAGAGCACACCTCCCGGGCCTGCGCAGAGTTCTTCTTCTTCCATGGCATCAACAGGGCACATAAGTGATATTATTTGCCGTTGTTGTAAGGGAAGAGGACATTTTGCGAGATAATGCAAATCTCAGCGTGTGATGATTGCTACTGAGGATGGTGGGTATGAGTCCGCTAGTGACTATGATGAGGAGACTTTAGCTCTTATTACACGTGAAGAACACGGTGGAGATGATTCTGATCATGAGACGCAATACATGGCTCCTGAAGATGCTGACAGGTATGAATGTTTAGTTGCTCAACGTGTTTTTGAGTGTGCAAGTCACACAAGCTGAGCAAAATCAGAGGCATAATTTGTTCCATACAAAGGAAGTTGTGAAGGAACGTTCTATTCGCGTCATCATAGATGGAGGGAGCTGCAATAACTTGGCTAGCATGGAGATGGTGGAGAAACTATCACTCACCACAAGACCACATCCACATCCTTACTACATCTAATGGTTCAACAACAGTGGCAAGGTTAAGGTAACACGTACTGTTCGTGTGCATTTTAGTATCTCTACATATGTTGATTATGTTGATTGTGATGTGGTACCTATGCAAGCATGTTCCTTATTACTTGGTAGACCATGGCAATTTGATAAAAATTCTGTACACCATGGTAGAAACAATCAGTATACTCTTGTTCATAAGGATAAAAATATTACTTTGCTTCCTATGACTCATGATTCCATTTTGAAAGATGATATTAATAGAGCTAATAAAGCAAAACAGGAGAAAAATAAAAGTGAAAATCAGATTGTGGCAAAAGACTTTGAGCAACAAATGCAGCCTAATAATGAACCATCTAGTGTTGCTTCTGAAATTAAATTGAAAAGTGCATGTTTAATTGCCACCAAATCTGATATTGATGATTTAGATTTTAGCAAATCTGTTTGCTATGCTTTTGTGTGCAAAGAGGCATTATTTTCATTCAAGGACGTGCCTTCCTCTTTGCCTCCTGCTGTCACTAACATTTTGCAGGAGTTCGCTGACGTCTTTCCACAAGACGTGCCACCGGGATTACCACCTATTTGAGGGATTGAGCATCAAATTGACTTAATTCCCGGTGCATCATTACCCAACCGTGCACCATACCGTACCAATCCAGAGGAGACGAAGGAGATTATGCGTCAAGTATAAGAACTGCTCGACAAAGGTTATATACGCGAATCCTTAGTTCTTGTGTTGTTCCTATCATTTTAGTGCCGAAAAAGGATGGCATGTCATGTATGTGCGTTGATTGTAGAGGCATTAATAATATTACTATTCGTTATCGTCATCCTATTCCTAGGCTAGATGATATGCTTGATGAATTGAGTGGCTCTATAATATTCTCCAAAGTTGATTTGCGTAGTGGATACCATCAAATTCGTATGAAATTGGGAGATGAATGGAAAACAACATTTAAAACTAAGTTTGGATTATATGAGTGGTTAGTCATGCCTTTTGGGTTAACTAATGCACCTAGTACTTTCATGAGGTTAATGAACGAAGTTTTACGTGCTTTCATCGGACGATTTGTGGTAGTTTAGTTTGATGACATATTGATTTATAACAAATCTTTGGAGGAACATTTGGAACATTTACGTGTTGTTTTTATTGCTCTACGTGATGCACGTTTGTTTGGTAACTTTGGAAAGTGCACCTTTTGCACCGACCGAGTATCTTTTCTTGGCTATGTTGTTACTCCACAGGGAATTGAAGTTGATAGAGCCAAGATTGAAGCTATTGAGAGTTGGCCGCAGCCCAAAACGGTCACATAAGTGAGGAGTTTCCTTGGCCTCGCTGGTTTCTATAGGCGTTTTGTGAGAGATTTCAGCACCATTGCTGCACCTCTCAACGAGCTTACAAAGAAGGATGTGCCTTTTGTTTGGGGTACCGCACAGGAAGAAGCCTTCACGGTATTGAAAGATAAGTTGACACATGCTCCTTTACTCCAACTTCCTGATTTTAATAAGACTTTTGAGCTTGAATGTGATGCTAGTGGAATTGGATTAGGAGGTGTGTTATTACAAGATGGCAAACCAGTTGCATACTTTTCTGAAAAATTGAGTGGGCCTAGTCTGAACTATTCTACTTATGACAAAGAATTATATGCTCTTGTTCGGACCTTAGAAACATGGCAACATTATTTATGGCCCAAGGAATTTGTTATACATTCTGATCATGAATCTTTGAAACACATTAAAAGTCAAGCAAAACTGAACCGTAGACATGCTAAATGGGTTAAATTCATTGAGACTTTTGCTCATGTCATTAAACACAAGAAGGGTAAAGAAAATGTTATTGTTGATGCATTGTCTCGTCATTATACTATGCTTTCACAACTTGACTTTAAAATATTTGGTTTGGAGACCATCAAAGATCAGTGCATGATGCTGAATTTAAAGATGTATTGCAGAATTGTAAGGAAGGGAGAACTTGGAACAAGTTCGTTCTTAACGATGGATTTGTGTTTCGTGCTAACAAGCTATGCATTCCAGTTAGCTCTGTTCGTCTTTTGTTATTGCAGGAGGCGCATGGAGGAGGATTAATGGGACACTTTGGCGTCAAGAAGACAGAGGATATACTTGCTACACATTTCTTTTGGCCAAAGATGAGACGGGATGTTGAGCGTTTTGTTGCTCGCTGCACTACATGTTAAAAAGCTAAGTCACGACTCAATTCTCATGGTTTATATATGCCTTTGCCTGTACCTAGTGTTCCTTGGGAGGATATATCTACGGACTTTGTTTTAGGTTTACCTCGAACAAAGAAGGGGAGGGATAGCATATTTGTTGTCGTGGATAGGTTCTCGAAAATGGCACACTTTATACCATGTCATAAAAGCGATGATGCTGTTAATGTTGCTGATTTGTTCTTTCGTGAAATTATTCGCTTGCATGGTGTGCCAAATACTATTGTTTCAGATCGTCATACTAAATTTCTTAGCCACTTTTGGAGATGTTTATGGGCTAAGTTGGGGACTAAGCTGTTTTTTAGTACTACTTGTCACCCCCAAACTGATGGACAAACTGAAGTAGTCAATAGACCATTGTCTACTATGCTTAGGGTTGTTTTGAAGAATAACAAAAAAATGTGGGAAGAATGCTTGCCTCATATTGAATTTGCTTATAATCGTTCATTGCATTCTACTACTAAGATGTGCCCTTTTGAAATTGTGTATGGTTTCCTACCTCGTGCACCTATTGATTTGTTGCCTCTTCCATTTTCGGAGAAGGTTAATTTTGATGCTAAAGAACGCGCTGAATTGATTTTAAAAATGCATGAGTTAACTAAGGAAAACATTGAGCGTATGAATACTAAATATAAACTTGCTGGAGATAAGGGTAGAAAACATGTTGTGTTTGCACCTGGAGATCTTGTTTGGTTACATTTGCGTAAGGATAGATTTCCTAATTTGCGCAAATCAAAGCTAATGCCACGTGATGATGGTCCTTTTAAGGTGTTAGAGAAAATAAATGATAATGCATATAAACTTGAGCTGCCTGCAGATTTTGGGGTTAGTCCCACTTTTAACATTGCAGATTTGAAGCCTTATTTGGGTGAGGACGATGAACTTTCGTCGAGGACAACTTCATTTCAAGAAGGGGAGGATGATGAGGACATCAATACCATTGTTACACCCACATCCCCTGCTGCTATACATATTGGACCAATTACTAGAGCTCGTGCACGCCAATTGAATTATCAGGTACTTTTGTTTCTTGGTAACGATTCTAATGTTCATGAGAATATGATGCTGCCTAAATTGGATACATTTGTCTTGCTTACAAATGAAGGGCCTAGTTTGGACAAGAAAGATGAACCTTGAAACAAGTTCAAGCGTGGAGATGATGGCATGCGCAAGGGGATCCAGAACGGAGTTACAAGTAATGATTTCAAGACTTTGAAGCCACCATAAGGAGTGCATGAAGCCTTGGACGAAATATACAAGATGCCACTTCATAAATTTCGTCCAGAGGCTATTTTAGGTGCTGCGTCACCTTATTATTGGGCCAGGCCCATGTATTTTCGAAATACTTAAGTATATGTTGTTTTTAGAGTCCGTATGTGTGGGGAAACAAGAGTTAGGGTTGGTTTCGGACCCCTCCTCCAAGGGCCACGAAATTGCCCCCTCTTCCTCCATATATACAGCCCTTAGGGCGTCGTTTAGACTTTGGGGTTTTATTTAGATTAAAAGTTTGCCGTAGCTGCAACTTCACATACTTCGTTTGTGTCCAACGACCAGACCAATACGTCACAGAATCCCACCTTGATCAATAAAGCTTTCATCTTATATTCGCAATATCAAGATTGCAATCTCAGTTTCTTGCTTGTTCTTCATTTGCTCGCAGGAAACAGGCCCTCGTTGTCAGGTTGATCGTGCTCCGGCATGGTCAATAACCCCTCGGAGTTGGTTTAGCGATTGCTAAGGCGCGGCGTCCTCACACGTTCGTAGTCGGATCGTCAAAGTCGACTTCCTCTAAAACCATAGCCACTATCTCATCGAAAAACGGGACACCTTTGCCTCTATCAGTTGAGTATATTCCTAGATAATTGTAAATATGACAATGTATGAAGAAAATGTAATGCAATTATGTGCTCATATATTGAGTGCAAAATGGGGTTGCATTGCTAGCAATTTTGCATTACCAACAGATTATCATCACTAACGGGGCGTATGCAAATAGTCAGTCAGTAAAGGAACTTTACGGAAGATCCTTTTCAAAGTTATCACTGACCGGTATGTCCGTCTATGATGAAATGCATCACCGACAGGCCATGCCCATCTATTATGACAATGTCATCACTGACCCCAAGGCAGTGACGGGCCTGATACTCGTCCATGATGATACAATTTGTTCGGTCAGTGCTATTTGAATCTGTAGTAGTGTATGGCCAGATGTTGAACACATATTTTGTGTTAGGCATCTTCCCCGGCCAACTTCCCTGATGTCCGCAACCTGGTTGATGGAATGCCGCCCCTGACACCCGACAACTTGAGGTACTATGTGAAGGAAATATGCCCTAGAGGCAATAATAAAGTTATTATTTATTTCCTTTTATCATGATAAATGTTTATTATTCATGCTAAAATTATATTAACCGGAAACATAATACATAGACAAACAGAGTGTCACTAGTATGCCTCTACTTGACTAGCTCGTTAATCAAAGATGGTTATGTTTCCTAACCATGGACAAAGAGTTGTTATTTGATTAACGGGATCACATCATTAGGTGAATGATCTGATTGACATGACCCATTCCATTAGCTTAGCACCCGATCGTTTAGTATGTTGCTATTGCTTTCTTCATGACTTATACATGTTCCTATGACTATGAGATTATGCAACTCCCGTTTGCCGGAGGAACACTTTGTGTGCTACCAAACGTCACAACGTAAATGGGTGATTATAAAGGTGCTCTACAGGTGTCTCCAAAAGTACATGTTGGGTTGGCGTATTTCGAGATTAGGATTTGTCACTCCGAATGTCGGAGAGGTATCTCTGGGCCCTCTCGGTAATGCACATCACATAAGCCTTGCAAGCATTACAACTAATGAGTTAGTTGCAAGATGATGTATTACGAAACGAGTAAAGAGACTTGCCGGTAACGAGATTGAACTAGGTATTGAGATAAACGATCGAATCTTGGGCAAGTAACATACCGATGACAAAGGGAACAACGTATGTTTTATGCGGTCTGACCGATAAAGATCTTTGTAGAATATGTGGGAGCCAATATGAGCATCTAGGTTCCGCTATTGGTTATTGACCGGAGACGTGTCTCGGTCATGTCTACATGGTTCTCGAACCCGTAGGGATCGCACGCTTAAGGTTTCGATGACAGTTATATTATGAGTTTATGAGTTTTGATGTACCGAAGTTAGTTCAGGGTCCCGGATATGATCACGGACATAACGAGGAGTCTCGAAATGGTCGAGACATAAAGATTGATATATTGGACTGCTATATTCGGACACCGGAAGTGTTCCGGTGAAGTTTCGGATAAAACCGGAGCACCGGGAGGTTACCGGAACCCCCCGGGGGGGTAATGGGCCTCATGGGCCTAAAGTGGAGAAGAGGAGGGGCTGCTAGGGCAGGCCGCGCGCCCCCTCTCCCCCTAGTCCGAATTGGACAAGGAGGGAG
>NC_041382.1:420307964-420314903 GCF_002162155.2 Triticum dicoccoides
GGACAAGGAAAGGGAGGGGAGTCCTACTCCCGGTAGGAGTAGGACTCCTCCTGCGCGCCTCCTGCTGGGGCCGGCCGCACCCCCCCTTGGATCCTTTATATACGGAGGCAGGGGCACCCCTAGACACACAAGTTGATCCACGTGATCATATTCTTAGCCGTGTGCGGTGCCCCCTTCCACCATAATCCTCGATAACATTGTAGCGGTGCTTAGGCGAAGCCCTGCGACGATAGCACATCAAGATCATCACCACGCCGTCGTGCTGACGGAACTCTTCCCCGACACTTTGCTGGATCGGAGTCCGGGGATCGTCATCGAGCTGAACGTGTGCTATAACTCGGAGGTGCCGTAGTTTCGGTGCTTGATCGGTCGGGCCGTGGAGACGTACGACTACATCAACCAAAGTTAACGCTTCCGTTGTCGATCTACAAGGGTACGTAGATCACACTCTCCTCCTCTCGTTGCTATGCATCACCATGATCTTGCGTGTGCGTAGGAAATTTTTTGAAATTACTACGTTACCCATCAGTGGCATCCGAGCCTAGGTTTTATATGTTGATGTTATATGCACGAGTAGAACACAAGTGAGTTGTGGGCGATATAAGTCATACTTCTTACCAGCATGTCATACTTTGGTTCGGCGGTATTGTTGGACGAAGCGGCCCGGACCGACATTACGCGTACGCTTACGCGAGACCGGTTCTCCCGACGTGCTTTGCACATAGGTGGCTTACGGGTGACAGTTTCTCCAACTTTAGTTGAACCGAGTGTGGCTACGCCCGGCCCTTGCGAAGGTTAAAACAGTACCAACTTGACAAACTATCGTTGTGGTTTTGATGTGTAGGTAAGATTGGTTCTTGCTTAAGCCCGTAGCAGCCACGTAAAACTTGCAACAAACAAAGTAGAGGACGTCTAACTTGTTTTTGCAGGGCATGTTGTGATGTGATATGATCAAGACATGATGCTAAATTTTATTGTATGAGATGATCATGTTTTGTAACCGAGTTATCGGCAACTGGCAGGAGCCATATGGTTGTCGCTTTATTGTATGCAATGCAATCGCGCTGTAATGCTTTACTTTATCACTAAGCGGTAGCGATAGTCGTGGAAGCATAAGATTGGCGAGACGACAACGATGCTATGATGGAGATCAAGGTGTCGCGCCGGTGACGATGGTGATCACGACGGTGCTTCAAAGATGGAGATCACAAGCACAAGATGATGATGGCCATATCATATCACTTATTTTGATTGCATGTGATGTTTATCTTTTATGCATCTTATCTTGCTTTGATTGACAGTAGCATTATAAGATGATCTCTCACTAATTATCAAGAAGTGTTCTCCCTAAGTATGCACCGTTGCGAAAGTTTTTCGTGCTGAGACACCACGTGATGATCGGGTGTGATAGGCTCTACGTTCAAATACAACGGGTGCAAAATAGTTGCACACGCGGAATACTCAGGTTATACTTGACGAGCCAAGCATATACAGATATGGCCTCGGAACACGGAGACCGAAAGGTCGAGCGTGAATCATATAGTAGATATGATCAACATAGTGATGTTCACCAATGAAACTACTCCATCTCACGTGATGATCGGACATGGTTTAGTTGATTTGGATCACGTAATCACTTAGAGGATTAGAGGGATGTCTATCTAAGTGGGAGTTCTTTAAGTAAATTAATTGAACCTAAATTTATCATGAAACTTAGTACCTGATAGTATCTTGCTTGTTTATGCTTGATTGTAGATAGATGGCTCATGTTGTTGTTCCGTTGAATTTTAATGCGTTCCTTGAGAAAGCAAAGTTGAAAGATGATGGTAGCAATTACTCGGACTGGGTCCGTAACTTGAGGATTATCCTCATTGCTGCATAGAAGAATTACGTCCTGGAAGCACCGCTGGGTGCCATGCCTGCTGCTGGAGCAACACCAGATGTTATGAACGTCTGGCAGAGCAAAGCTGATGACTACTCGATAGTTCAGTGTGCCATGCTTTACGGCTTAGAATCGGGACTTCAACGACATTTTGAACGTCATGGAGCATATGAGATGTTCCAGGAGTTGAAGTTAATATTTCAAGCAAATGCCCGGATTGAGAGATATGAAGTCTCCAATAAGTTCTATAGCTGCAAGATGGAGGAGAACAGTTCTGTCAGTGAGCATATACTCAAAATGTCTGGGTATAATAATCACTTGATTCAATTGGGAGTTAATCTTCCAGATGATTGCGTCATTGACAGAATTCTCCAATCACTGCCACCAAGCTACAAGAGCTTCGTGATGAACTATAATATGCAAGGGATGAATAAGACTATTCCCGAGCTCTTCGCAATGCTGAAAGCTGCGGAGGTAGAAATCAAGAAGGAGCATCAAGTGTTGATGGTCAACAAGACCACTAGTTTCAAGAAAAAGGGTAAAGGAAAGAAGAAGGAGAACTTCAAAAAGAACATCAAACAAGTTGCTACACAAGAGAAGAAACCCAAACCTGGACCTAAGCCTGAAACTGAGTGCTTCTACTGCAAGCAGACTGGTCACTGGAAGCGGAACTGCCCCAAGTATTTGGCGGATAAGAAGGATGGCAAGGTGAACAAAGGTATATGTGATATACATGTTATTGATGTGTACCTTACTAATGCTCGCAGTAGCACCTGGGTATTTGATACTGGTTCTGTTGCTAATATTTGCAACTCAAAACAGGGACTACAGATTAAGCGAAGATTGGCTAAGGACGAGGTGACGATGCGTGTGGGAAACAGTTCCAAAGTCGATGTGATCGCAGTCGGCACGCTACCTCTACATCTACCTTCGGGATTAATATTAGACCTAAATAATTGTTATTTTGTGCCAGCGTTAAGCATGAACATTATATCTGGATCTTGTTTGATGCGAGACGGTTATTCATTTAAATCTGAGAATAATGGTTGTTCTATTTATATGAGTAATATCTTTTATGGTCATGCACCCTTAAAGAGTGGTCTATTTTTATTGAATCACGATAGTAGTGAGACACATATTCATAGTGTTGAAGCCAAAAGATACAGAGTTGATAATGATAGTGCAACTTATTTGTGGCACTGCCATTTAGGTCATATCGGTGTAAAGCGCATGAAGAAACTCCATACTGATGGACTTTTGGAACCACTTGATTATGAATCACTTGGTACTTGCGAACCGTGCCTCATGGGCAAGATGACTAAAACACCGTTCTCCGGTACTAGGAGAGAGCAACAGATTTGTTGGAAATCATACATACAGATGTATGTGGTCCGATGAATATTGAGGCTCGTGGCGGATATCGTTATTTTCTCACCTTCACAGATGACTTAAGCAGATATGGGTATATCTACTTAATGAAACATAAGTCTGAAACGTTTGAAAAGTTCAAAGAATTTCAGAGTGAAGTTGAAAATCATCGTAACAAGAAAATAAAGTTTCTACGATCTGATCGTGGAGGAGAATATTTGAGTTACGAGTTTGGTGTACATTTGAAACAATGCGGAATAGTTTCGCAACTCACGCCACCCGGAACACCACAGCGTAATGGTGTGTTCGAATGTCGTAATCGTACTTTACTAGATATGGTGCGATCTATGATGTCTCTTACTGATTTACCGCTATCATTTTGGGGTTATGCTTTGGAGACGGCCGCATTCACGTTAAATAGGGCACCATCAAAATCCGTTGAGACGACGCCTTATGAACTATGGTTTGGCAAGAAACCAAAGTTGTCGTTTTTGAAAGTTTGGGGCTGCGATGCTTATGTGAAAAAGCTTCAACCTGATAAGCTCGAACCCAAATCGGAGAAATGTGTCTTCATAGGATATCCAAAGGAGACTATTGGATACACCTCCTATCACAGATCCGAAGGCAAGACTTCTGTTGCTAAATTCGGAAACTTTCTGGAGAAGGAGTTTCTCTCGAAAGAAGTGAGTGGCAGGAAAGTAGAACTTGACAAGGTAACTGTACCTACTCCCTTATTGGAAAGTAGTACATCACAGAAACCTGTTTCTTTGACACCTACACCAGTTAGTGAGGAAGCTAATGATGATGATCATGAAACTTCAGAACAAGATACTACTGAACCTTGTAGATCAACCAGAGTGAGATCCACGCCAGAGTGGTACGGTAATCCTGTTCTGGAAGTCATGCTACTAGATCATGATGAACCTATGAACTATGAAGAAGCGATGGTGAGCCCAGATTCAGCAAAATGGCTTGAAGCCATGAAATCTGAGATGGGATCCATGTATGAGAACAAAGTATGGACTTTGGTTGACTTGCCCGATGATCGGCAAGCAATTGAGAATAAATGGATCTTCAAGAAGAAGACTGACGCTGACGGTAATATTACTGTTTACAAAGCTTGACTTGTCGCAAAAGGTTTTCGGCAAGTTCAAGGGATTGACTACGATGAGATCTTCTCACCCGTAGCGATGCTTAAGTCTGTCCGAATCATGTTAGCAATTGCCGCATTTTATGATTATGAAATTTGGCAGATGGATGTCAAAACTGCATTCCTGAATGGATTTCTGGAAGAAGAGTTGTATATGATGCAACCAGAAGGTTTTGTCGATCCAAAGGAAGCTAACAAAGTGTGCAAGCTCCAGCGATCCATTTATGGACTGGTGCAAGCCTCTCGGAGTTGGAATAAACGCTTTGATAGTGTGATCAAAGCATTTGGATTTATACAGATTTTTGGAGAAGCCTGTATTTACAAGAAAGTGAGTGGGGGCTCTGTAGCATTTCTGATATTATATGTGGATGACATATTACTAATTGGAAATGATATAGAATTTCTGGATAGCATAAAAGGATACTTGAATAAGAGTTTTTCAATGAAAGACCTCGGTGAAGCTGCTTACATATTAGGCATTAAGATCTATAGAGATAGATCAAGACGCTTAATTGGACTTTCACAAAGCACATACCTTGACAAAGTTTTGAAGAAGTTCAAAATGGATCAAGCAAAGAAAGGGTTCTTGCCTATGTTACAAGGTGTGAAGTTGAGTAAGACTCAATGCCCGACCACTGCAGAAGATAGAGAAAAAATGAAAGATGTTCCCTATGCTTCAGACATAGGCTCTATCATGTATGCAATGCTATATACCAGACCTGATGTGTGCCTTGCTATAAGTCTAGCAGGAAGGTACCAAAGTGATCCAGGAGTGGATCACTTGACAGCGGTCAAGAACATCCTGAAATACCTGAAAAGGACTAAGGATATGTTTCTCATATATGGAGGTGACAAAGAGCTCATCGTAAAAGGTTACGTTGATGCAAGCTTTGACACTGATCCGGACGATTCTAAATCGCAAACCGGATACGCGTTTACATTAAACGGTGGAGCTGTCAGTTGGTGCAGTTCTAAACAAAGCATTGTAGCGGGATCTACATGTGAAGCGGAGTACATAGCTGCTTCAGAAGCAGCAAATGAAGGAGTCTGGATGAAGGAGTTCATATCCGATCTAGGTGTCATACCTAGTGCATCGGGTCCAATGAAAATCTTTTGTGACAATACTGGTGCAATTGCCTTGGCAAAGGAATCCAGATTTCACAAGAGAACCAAGCACATCAAGAGACGCTTCAATTCCATCCGGGATCTAGTCCAGGTGGGAGACATAGAGATTTGCAAGATACATACGGATCTGAATGTTGCAGATCCGTTGACTAAGCCTCTTCCACGAGCAAAACATGGTCAGCACCAAGGCTCCATGGGTGTTAGAATCATTACTATGTAATCTAGATTATTGACTCTAGTGCAAGTGGGAGACTGAAGGAAATATGCCCTAGAGGCAATAATAAAGTTATTATTTATTTCCTTATATCATGATAAATGTTTATTATTCATGCTAGAATTGTATTAACCGGAAACATAATACATGTGGGTATACATAGACAAACAGAGTGTCACTAGTATGCCTCTACTTGACTAGCTCGTTAATCAAAGATGGTTATGTTTCCTAACCAAGGACAAAGAGTTGTTATTTGATTAACAGGATCACATCATTAGGTGAATGATCTGATTGACATGACCCATTCCATTAGCTTAGCACCCGATCGTTTAGTATGTTGCTATTGCTTTCTTCATGACTTATACATGTTCCTATGACTATGAGATTATGCAACTCCCGTTTGCCGGAGGAATACTTTGTGTGCTACCAAACGTCACAACGTAAATGGGTGATTATAAAGGTGCTCTACAGGTGTCTCCAAAAGTACATGTTGGGTTGGCGTATTTCGAGATTAGGATTTGTCACTCCGAATGTCGGAGAGGTATCTCTGGGCCCTCTCGGTAATGCACATCACATAAGCCTTGCAAGCATTACAACTAATGAGTTAGTTGCAAGATGATGTATTACGAAACGAGTAAAGAGACTTGCCGGTAACGAGATTGAACTAGGTATTGAGATACCGACGATCGAATCTCGGGCAAGTAACATACCGATGACAAAGGAAACAACGTATGTTGTTATGCGGTCTGACCGATAAAGATCTTCGTAGAATATGTGGGAGCCAATATGAGCATCCAGGTTCCGCTATTGGTTATTGACCGGAGACGTGTCTCGGTCATGTCTACATGGTTCTCGAACCCGTAGGGTCCGCACGCTTAAGGTTTCGATGACAGTTATATTATGAGTTTATGAGTTTTGATGTACCAAAGTTAGTTCGGGGTCCTGGATATGATCACGGACATAACGAGGAGTCTCGAAATGGTCGAGACATAAAGATTGATATATTGGACTGCTATATTCGGACACCGGAAGTGTTCCGGTGAAGTTTCGGATAAAACCGGAGCACCGGGAGGTTACCGGAACCCCCCGGGGGGTTAATGGGCCTCATGGGCCTAAAGTGGAGAAGAGGAGGAGCTGCCAGGGCAGGCCGCGCGCCCCCTCTCCCCCTAGTCCGAATTGGACAAGGAGGGAGGGGCGGCG